>NC_135621.1:41056452-41336452 GCF_053574225.1 Canis aureus | reverse complement strand
TTCTCTTTTTCTTTCTCAAGAAGGGTGAAGATGCCTAGCGCACCGAAACTGCACTCCTTGCGAGGGTTTTCCCACCCTGGGAAGTCCTACACGGCAACGGTGGACAGCACCCAGCAGCACCTGCCTCGTCCTCTCCTCTTAAAAAAGAAAAGAAAAAAAGAAAGAAAAAAACAAAACAAAACAAAAAAAGCACCCCTCTCTCCTTTTCACTACCCCCTCCAAAGGGCTGCCTAAAGCGATCTATGGAAACTTTCTTTCCTGGGAGCGACCTGAAAGAAAGCAGAGGCACCGGGTTTAAATCAGGGGTGGACTCTGTGCTCCGGGGCCCTGTTTTTCTTGGCCATGTTAAAGTCATTTGGGGACAAATTGACTATGAAATGGGAAGGAGAACACAAAGAACGGTCTTCAGGAAATAAAACATAAATAAAAAGGAAATATTCACAGCTTCTGAAATTAACAGACTGAGTAGCAAAGCCAAAAGTCAAAGTATCCTCAAAGTAACCTTGGAAATAAAGCATCACGAAAGAGCAGAGGGATGGGCGAGGGAGGAAGGGATGTCCTCCGAGGAGTGGGAGAGGGCCCGGCAGGCCAAGTCGGGCAGGGCGGGCGGACTGGGCGCGGAGCGAGGCCCTGCCACCAACCCCGGCTTTAACGGCGGTCACTCGGGTGGATGAGGCCTAAAGATTCCACCGCTAATATTTTTTTTATTAATATTTTTTATTTTTTATTTCTGGACTGACTCAGATAAAGAGATTTAGAAGGACTGAGCACCAGCCGATGCACTTCTCTGGACTTCTCTCCTCAATCCGTTGCCAACTTTGATTGAATGGGTGCTGTGGATGTGATTATATAATACTGCCATTTCCAAGCAGTGTTTTTGGTAGGTTTTAATAAACAGACTTTTCAAAAGACGGCAATATAGAATTGTTAGATCCGTTGTTGATCTAAAAATATTTGCTTTATATTTTCATTAAATGACTTCTTTTAATATTTTATTCAGAATACTTATGAACTGCTGCAAAACGGTAATTTATTTTTCCCCAGATCTTGTATTACGTGTTTTTTTCAGACGAGCACAAATCAAAATGAAATGAAAATATGGACAGTTGCTAGGTAGTAAGGGTATCTTTTGATGTGATCATTTGATTGTAATTTAATTTGAGTAGTGATTCCGTAAGAGCTGATCGAGAAAATAAATTTGTTAGAATGAAATAGTCTGTGTCTGATGCATAAGCGCTATGTGGGAAGACAAGAGTTCTTTAGAAAATATTTTTTTAACTAATGCCAATCCTTAAATGATAGCACTGAGGAAGGAGAGTCTGCTCCACCTAAGGTATATTTGGAAATATAGAGTAAAGGACAGTCATGACAGAAAGTGCTAGTACTTTAACAGAGTTGTCACTCCTCGTTAATCCATAAAGCTCACAACATTATTCTCTCCCTTGGTTTCAGTGGGTGTTTTTAGTGTGTTTATAGGTGAGATTGCCTAAAGACTAGTCCTTTTCTTGGAGATACCTGTGTCCTTTATCATCTTTACCAGAAGATTGGACTACATCACCAGTAAAAATGTGCCACCTGGTTATTAATGGTTAATACAGAGCTTCCCCCCTAAGTTTAGCCTCTCTTTCCCTTCCCGTCAACCTCGCCATACTGCTAAGTTTCTTTCCTCTTTTTCTGAAGACTAATACTTATAAAGAATAGCTGTCAAGTCTATAAAATATTTTTGTATTAATTACTGCCCATTAATAACTATATGCAATTCAGTTTAAATTATTAAGCTGTTCTGGTGTTTTGTTTTGTTTTGTTTGTTTTTCTTGTGCTGAAAGAATGCAGTTCTGAAATCCTGATGCTGGGCCACACACTACATTACCCTCAGTGTGATGACCAGCTCAGACTTAAGAGTCTATTCTACATTTCTATGTTCCGGTCTTTCCCCAGTATGATTCCATATCTTCTTTACTGGTGCTGGGGCTTTGAGTTTTGTTTTTTTGTTTTTTGGTTTTTGGTTTTTTTGATCACTCTAGATACACCCTGCAGAGCGGTCACATTTATCAAGTTAATGTATCAATATTTACAATGTGGGAAAATGAAAGTATAATGCCTCAGGTTGTGAGTACTACAGATGCAAAAAGCTCTGCTCAGTAGAGTCCTTTCGTATTTAAATACTTAAAAAAAGTATTTGGGAGTGATAAAGCAATGATTTTATGGATTAATTTAATCTCATTTAGCTGTCACACTTTCTACCTTCTCTCATCTTCCTCTCTCTTCCTCTGACATCGATGCAGGGGTTAAAAAATCCGGAAAACTGTGAGATCAACAAGGAACAGTCATTTCTTCTAGACAGACCCTGTGTCACTTTCATAAATCAAGCCCAGCCAGATGGCCATGTATTGGGTTGCATTATTTTAAACACCAAATCGTACTAAAAAATCACAATCATTTTGATTTGTGAAATCTGAAAAAGGCCATATTTATTAAACAGAGAGAAGGAAAAAATGAAAACAAGAAACCACAATTTACTTTTCTTTGCCTTCTTGTTTCCTATTTCTCTTGCTATTGTAATCTCTCTGCCCAGCAGATTTACAACCTGGAGTGGGGGCCGGGGGTGGGGACAAGCTTCATCATTTTTTTGAAGGTCTACAGGGGCAAGCAAAGAAGGCCTTATGAGAAAGCTGAGGATTGGGTGTGGTGGTTTTTATATGGTGGATACTACTGGCACGTGAGATGAAATCCTATTTTCCCTACAGGAATGGCAGTGGTTGATTAGACAGAGAATGTGTCTATTTAAAATTTTAGGAGGTATTTGCTTACTTGATTTGGCTGACGACAAAAGAACTAACATTAGATTTCACACTGTTTTCTACTAAAAAGCAACCTTTGCTGATTACTTTGGAAGAAGCCCAGATTTAGGGGTAGCAGAGTAACTTTTCACTGGAGAAGATGGGAAAGAAAGCCCATTTTATTTCATCATTTTGCATTTTTAAAAGTGAGCTGGTGCTTGCACTCCATATTTTTTTTTTTAAATCAACCCTTTGAATGTATTTACAAAATGAAATTCATGGTTGAAAAACAAAAGAGGGCAGCTATAACTGAGAGGTTTTGTGCTAAGGCTTATATTGTTACACATGTAAATAATGAAAATATTGTTATATATCACCAGATCTTTTTAATGAATTTGGTCATTGTGTTCCTTTGCAGCGCAAGTGTCTTGTGCTTCGTAAAGTGCCCATTTGTTTCCTCCATTTCAATCCACCCCCTCCTCCCCTTCCAACCCAAAGGAAAGTGACAAAGTTCTGTTCCATCAATCTGGCTAATCCCGAGCTGGGCCCATTTATAGTTTGCAGTGTCCTGTGGCTTCCTGATCAGTCGTCCAAGCCCCTGTCACCTCATTCACCCAACCATCTTCCCCTGCAAGTCTGGGCGATAAATCATTCAAGGTGTATTTAAAATAGTCACTTTGCTGTTGTTGCTCTGCCTTTTTTTTTTTTTTTAAGTACTTAGCCAAGGACTACTTCTTTGTTCCAAAATAGAACTGTTCATTATTGATCTTAGAGATTCCCTCTGCTTCCCTGTAGCCTCCAGTGTTTGCTTATTACCATGCTCATAATCTGTTTTGTATGAATGGTTTTCAACATTCAGAGAATAATTGGTTCTAATATTAAATGCAGTATATACTATTGATAGTTTTATCGATAAGTGTAATATTTTAAATAATTTTAACAATTAAATTTGTTTTTTAAATTATATATTTGTAAAGTATTTATCCTGTTGGAAGCAACAATATATTGTTGTATTTATTCGTTTATTTTTGTAATAAATGATCAACCTCTTCAAGCTAAATCAAAAATGACACTTTTATATATTTATACAAAATGCATTTTAAGATATGGGCATATTTGCACCAATTTGTATGTAAATAGAGTCAGAGCCATCAATAACTTGTAGCTTTCAGAACTAAATTGAAGGAAGAAACATTCTCTCCACATGGAGTTTAGTTTGCCCAAGTTCCAGGGTAATTAATCAAACTCTAAAATGGATGCAACAAGTATTGGCACTGGATGCAGACTTGAAATTAATTATTTAGGAGGTGGACCTGGTTTTTTTCAAGGCAGAAGGATAGAAATGAAAGAATTCTCTTCTTTCATGAAATGCACGTGGCTGACTGGACTGATTAGAACAGATGCTATTTATCGGTGATAAAAACCTAATACCTGGCTGTGCTCAGACATCTATGCTAGGGGAAAGGTGTTGAGAGTTAAGACTTGGAGGCTCTCAGTGACTCAGAAGCAAGGTGATTGGAAAAAAAAGAGTTGTGTTATGTTTGCTTTTTAAAAATAGTCCTTGAAATGGCTGTGAGTGAAGAACCTTTCTCTGCTAGTCCTGTTACTGACAGCATGAGCAATCAGTACAGGTGTTGCTGTTGCTGATGTTGGTAAGAGTGAGGCGCGTCAGAGGTGTGGGGGCCACCTCTCCAGCTTTCAGAGTTCTGTAGGTCACTTGGTCATCTCAGTTTCTCAGGGCGGCTGTTCCGAGGGCCTGAAGGTCACCCACGTGACCTCCCGACTGCAGGAGCCCCACCGTGGGCTTGATCTTGATTTCAGTAAGGAAATCAGAGGGCACTGGGTTTGCCTGAACTTTCCAGTCTAGGAAAGGAAATAGTGCAGAGGCTGGAAGACCTGGGTGGGGGTGGGGGAGCGGAGATAGCAAGAGGGGTACTTGTGTAATCAGATTCTTTGATTTTGTTAGCCTGGCTCATGGCCTATTAATTAGATTACTCTCTCTTTCATTCTTGATTTCACATCCGTGTTTGTTCCTGTATCCTAAAATGTGGGCGCGAGCGTGGCGAGCAGGAGCCTATGATGTCACTGCCGGCCAGCGGCGGCCGCCTGGCCTTCTGGAGAGCTGTGGGCTGCGTTCTTTATGAGTCTTACGAGTCGGGTCTTCCTCGAGGAAGAGTTGGCTCTGGAAGTGACCTCAGAGGGGTCTGGGAAGAGGGCAACTGGCATTCTTGCGGCCGCCCGGTGTGCGCGCTAGTGTGTGTGTGTGTGTGTGTGCGCGCGCGCGCGCGCGCGCCTGGGTGCCGGGGAGGGGAGGGGGCTGCAGATATTCGCGGCCTGGACTCTCCAGCCCCAGGGATGCAGATGGCTTGCTCAGGTGCAGGGCCTGCCTCGAGTGCCATGGGGACCCGAGGAGCGGAGCAGGACAGCGCCGGGGCAGCGGGCGGCGGCAACCCAGCCTCTCCCCGGGACGCAGGGCCGGCCGGGCACCGAGGCGGGGCGGTGGCGGTCGCGGCGGGGTGGCCTCCCCCTGCCCGGCCCGGCCCGGCCGGCGGCCCGGCCCTAACAGCTGCTGCCAGTCCCACAAGTTGTTTTCCTCGTGGCGACCATTCAGCAAAACGCACGATCCTTTCTCAAAGATTTAAATTTCGCGGATGAATTACCATACACCGGTTGCTTAGCAACTAAATTCAAGCAGGCCTAAGAATATGCAAGCTTTTTGTATTCTCATTAATAAAATGCCACTCTGACACAGCAACCCGACTTTGGATCACTGCAACTTCTGTAAAAGCCGTAGGAGAATACAAACCGATCCTGCCATTTAATTACAGATCAAAATGGCTTGAAACGCGATGTTTTGTTCATCTATCTTCCTAAAAGCGATGTAAAAAAAATAACGGCTTTTCAAGAGCAGTAGTAATTTTTTTTTTTCTTTAATGGAGTTGTCTATCGGGGTTACTGATAATTGTCAACTGAAACTTTTTTGAAACACAGGTTGAGATACTCCTTTTCATCAGCATCTCTGCTCTCCCCCTCAGTGCCCCGTGCTCTGATCCTGCGCTCGTTCCCCAGCCAGTAACAGTTCTTACCCTAATTCTGGAAGTACTCGGGCCTTGGGAGCCCTAGAGACTACAGGGCAGCTGGTGGAGCAATCGACAAGGCCGGTGGCTGGAGAAACACTAAGACGTTGAGGAGAGAGAGAGACAGAGAAATGAAAACTTGCGAAAGTTTCCTTGGAAGGTCGGTCGGCTCAGGTTCCGGAGGTTCCGGCGAACACTTTGTGGAACGCAGAGGGGAATGAAAGGTAGAGATGCCTGTCGACCTCTGTGGCACGTTTGCGGATTTTCCGTGCTGGGGCCCAGCCTCCTCTCCCCGGAATTCGGTTGCCACCTCCCCTTCCGCGGACCGCAGAGTTCAGAGGGGCTGGGTTCAGGGCCTGCTGACTCCGGCTCTCCCGGAGACCCACCTCCCTGCTGCCCCAAGCCGTGGAGCCCCGGAGGAAACGTACAGAAGGAGCTGGACCCCCTGGGTCTTCAAAGACTCTGGCCCAGCCCGGAGCCTGGGATTTACAGAAGGCGGGCACTTTGTGTGTCCTCCCGAAGGGTGCGGCTCCGGGACGGGGACGCGCGGGCTCAGAATGAGGGGCTAACCCTTTGCTCTACGCAGCCCGCCCGTGGGGGGAGCAGGGGTCAGAGAGGACTGGCCTCGTGCGCCGGGAGGTCGCATTGTTCGGGAGTGCGCCGAGATCTAGGAGGCCCGAGCTGTGCAGCGGGGGCAGGGAGGAGGAGGCCGGCGGCTTTGTGAAGTTTGGGGCCTCCAGGCCCTGCGCGCCGCACTCCGGAGTGCAGTGCTCGGGGAGCCCCGCGCACTCGGCTTCGGCGGGTGGGGGAGCTCGAGCCCCGGGGGGAACCCCGGAGGAGGCTGCGTGTGCCCGGCCCCGGCCTGGCCACCTCCTCGCGCCCCGGCCCCGGCCCCGGCGCCCCGGGCCTGCGCGGCGACACAGAGCCCGCTGCGGACGGGCGCGGGCCGCGAGGAAGGCAGGGGTGCCAGCGGCAGCGCGGGGCCGTCCCCCGCCGGGGTGACCGCGCGCCGGCCCGGCTCTTGGAGCGGTCACAGGAGGCCGCGGTCCGCTCTAGAAAGATCCAGGGGCAAAACTGAAACTCTCCAGATGGGTTCCAGTAACCTTCCCAGGGAGCCAAGCCCCTTCCTTTGCACTTTGGCAAACGTGAGAACTTTAGAGGTGGCTCTTCCCCCTCCACCCCGGGGTCAGTCTGGACGCTCAAGGATACGGTATCCAACCCCCGCCCCCACCACCACCATCAACTGCCTCAATTTTATCCGATTTCTTTATAGTGAACAGGAAAAAAAAAAGTGGAAATCATACCAGAAGTTGAAATATTTGCTGTATTAAGTGCTCAGAGGCATTCGAGTTCGTTTTTCAGTAAAATGTACATAATAAACAGGAAGCCATTTATTTACAAATACAATTGCCCCAGACAAGCCACATTCCATGTACGTAATTCATTAATAGAATTCGTTCCTTTTCCTCCCTTTGGAAAGAGAAATTTTAGCTTTTAAAAATAGCTGGGTCTTGGGGGAGGGGAAACAGCGTGGTTACCTGTTCCTAGAAAAAGAAGCAGGGATGTCTAGCCAATTCTTGTCTGTGGGGGTGTTAAACAGTATAAAATAACCATTTACGAGGCGTGGAGAACTTTTTTTTTTCTTCTTTTTCACTCTTCAGAAAATGAGTTTGTTGGTCCATGGTTGCTGTCACTGGAGTTGACCAGTGGAAATGTGCTGGGAATGTAATCCTAGTTGGCGTGTGTGCGCCTATACATGTGAACAAAGCTAAAATTTAAATAACTTGAGCTGGCTGGGAATATACCAGAATTTTATCCATAAAAGTCATTAGTTGCCATAGTTTTAGAAATGTCTGTGGAAACGTGCCTGTCATTCTCTCTCCTTCTTGAGAGGCGTGATCCTGGGGAGATGCT
Organism: Canis aureus; assembly: GCF_053574225.1. NCBI lineage: Eukaryota > Metazoa > Chordata > Mammalia > Carnivora > Canidae > Canis > Canis aureus. The sequence continues at coordinate 41,328,681 of NC_135621.1, read as the reverse complement.
AGCACCGGGCTCCCTAGTCACCAGTATAGGCCAGTACCAGTTACCTAGAGAACCTGAGTGTGGTGTTCCCTAATCTGAGAAGCTACCTTGAAGTGAATCACCTGTCCTTGCAAGTTGGGAAGAGGGACCTTGTTTGGGAGAGAACCATCTGGGGAAAGGCAGAATGAAGTGTGGGTCTCTGGGTGACCTGGTGAGTAGCAAGTAAACATCAGAAGCACGGGACATGCCGAGGTGTGTCTGGGGCTTTGTGACATCCCAAGACATGACATGTTTACAAAGGACAAAAAGAGTGATAAACTGTTCGTGTTTTATTGTTGTAGCTACAAAACAACAGGCCGGACGCTGAGAGGAAAGCAAAAACATCTTTTTAATACAAAAACAAAAACAAAAGGACAAGGGATGTTCTGATGAAGAGCTTCCTGGGAGATTGCACATTAGTTGTGTCCTCCAGGACTGCCTCCCGGCAGAAGGCAAGCCCATTTAGTCGGCTGGAACACTGCACACTGAAATAGAATAGATATTCATTTCAAAGAGCTCACTTTGTGCCAGCACTGAAATAAAAGGTGCCAAAACCTGCTACCCTCACTCTACCCGGGGTTCAGGCAGGGCAACTTGGAGGTGTGAGCTGGGGCTGGGCAGGTTTGTTCTACTCCTCCACCCCTGTAAGAATCTGGGAGGCAGAGAGTCTATTTTTCATTTACACTTCCGAGGTTGAAAACTCCCCAGCAGAGTTTTTTAAAAATAAATTAAAAAGCCTAATCAGAGGACTGGTATCACCCAGAAACTAACAAAATGAAAATAAATGCCTTCCTAGCTTGGTCTGGAGAAGAATCTGTAGGTTACAATGTGGGGAAAAACCCATTAGTGAACACAATAACGTCTACAAAGTATTTTTAATTAACATTTTGGAGGGGGAAGAAGTCTTTCAAACTTGCTCAGGCGGCCCTACTGATTATACTTTGTACTCCTTGAAGATTCTTCCCGAGGTTTAGAAACATCTCGACCCGAGAAATGTCCTTAATTCTTCCAAGAACTATTTAATAGTTGTCCTGGATGTTTTCAACAAGAGAAGGATGCAGAGTAAGTAGTCTTGGGTCCAACGAAGCCTGGGGGAGTGGAGGTGGTGGTACTGAGCAACCTGCACCTGAGATGGAGCTTTTCAATGAGGAGGGGCCACCGGGGTCCGCACTATTTACATATGTACCTGATCCCACCGGCTTTCCTCTATTTATCAAAGAGGGGGACCTTGCTAGCCAGGCGAGGCCGTAAAAGGGAAGAGAGAGACCAAAGGACAGATCAGTTACTTGCCCACTTTGTTCCTGGGCCTTGAACTCGGCTTCAAGGAGGGGAATAAAAGTCTCCAGGGAATGAAGCCCCCCGCCTCTATTAGGATCACCCTGACACTCTCACCCCCACCTCGTGGCCAGAAAACCCGTGTGCCGGCTGATTTGCAGCAAAATGGTAACTTGAGGAACCCCGTGTGAGTGTTACATAACATACAGAACTTTCTACAGGGAGAGGTGCTTCCGTCTGATTTTTCTCCCAGTGACTCTACACAGGCATTAAGGCCTAGAAAGGAGGAATGAAGACAAATTAGATAGGAAGTCTATGGGGAAATGCATAGCCATATATGGCGAAGCATGTAAGTTTACTTGCATCTCTTCTGTGCCCCAGCGTCCTTTAAACACCCTACCTAGAGCTGTGCTTTGACCAAAAGAGGAGTCATGTCTAATTTGGGCTTTGGAGGGGAGGACAAATCATATTCAAGGATTGCTGGGACCTGGTGGCCCTAAAACCAGTAGAAGCCAAGTTAGTTCCGAGCTCTGTATTATCCTCACCCAGCTCTTTCTGAAGGAATCCTCAAACCCTTATCTGGGAGGGAAAGTTACCCCTTCCTCCATGCACCCCGCTGTGCCCATCGCAGTCCCAGGTGCTGGTTGCAGGTGAGCCACTCATTTGCCAGCAGCAGGAGTCCACCACTGCAGCAGTCCGAGGTCACATTCAGAAAGCCTGTTCTTCCAGAAGAGCCTCCCAAGGCAAAGGCGGTTGGAACCGTGTTCATTTGCCCCAAGCACGTAGGGGAGATTGGAACCAAGGGACAAGCCTTTCACAGGAGGGGATCTGGAGCAGGGCAGTTGATCTGGGCAGATCCCCAGCACCAGGCCCTCTTCGCAGGGGGACAGGGTTGGGGGGGTGAGGGGGAGGAGGGTCGAGGAGGGGGAGCTGCTAAAGGCGCGCAGGCTGACAAAGCTATAACAAAGGATTCCTGCAAAAGTAGTATCAAGGATCTTTAAATTATCACACACCTTACAGGCGTGTCCCCGGCTTCCGGGACACAGAGTCCGTTGGTTGTTCCCCGGGGCTCGGCAGACGTGCCCCAGCTATCAGTGGTGTGGGGCTGGCTGACTGGCCTCACAGCCTCGGCCCTTGCACTACTGCAGGCCACCCGGGCACGGGTGGGGGGCTGTGCCTGGGTCCCCTGGGCCTGTCGGTGGCCGTTCCCTGGCGGCCCGGTGAGGCAGTGGTCTTGTTGGACAACATCCCTTGCCCTGGATTGGCCCCTGGAAGGTGAAGGGCTGCAATCCAGCAATCCCTATGCCTCCCTGCTGGGCAAGAAGAGCGCTGGAGAAAAGGGGAGCTCCTGGGAGTGGCAGCTATCTGAGTCACCTTGGCCTTTGCAAGGAGAGCCAGCAGGACACGGTGGAAAAGATACACCCAGGACGCGCTTTTGGTGTGCTCACAGAGCCTAGGCTTGGTCGCCCGGCCCTCCCACCACCCCCCACCAGGGGGCGGCGGGGGAGGGGAACCTGATGTCCTCTGGCCCCTCTATCACCACTGCCTCCAGGCCTCCTGCTACCGCCACCGGAACCTGGTAGGCACCCAGCACCATCGGTGGATAAGCACTGAAGCCCTAGCATCTGGGGAGGAAAAACTTAACAGCAAAGCCAGATAGTGATTGTGAGTGGTGAGAGGGTACAGCCTAAGGACCCCAAAACTTCACCCTCAGTGCCTCCAGCCAGGATCCCTAGGCACCCAGAGCAGCTCCCACATGCCTCTGGGAGCTGAAGTGAGGAGCATTTTTCAGGGATTGCTGGGCCCAGGAGCAGAGCTCGGGGAGACAAGAGAAATGAGAGAAGCCCTCAGCCTCTGAGGTCAAGAGGACGAAGTGAAGGAACCGCTGAGATCCAGGTACCCCTCCACATATGACAGAGGAGGGAATGAGAACAAAACCCGGGGAGAGAGGTAGAGGTGGGTACAAACTGTGCTCAGTGACCATCTCTCTCCTTCATGGTGTCCCCTTTCTTCCATTCAACTCAGAGGGAGCCCCTCAGAATGGCTGCAGACCTGGGGCATCCAGCTGCCTGTGCCCACCCAGTTGGGCCTCTCAGCCCCCACGGCCCTCCCAGCAGCCCCAAGAGGAAGGTCGGCCCAAGCTGGCTCCAGCCCTCAGGCCAGGACTCCAGAGGCCTCTGCCTCCCCAACTTGCCCCCCCCACACCCTTGGCTGGCCTGGGCGGCTGGGGGCTCCGACCTCACAAATGGCCTCGGCAGTGGGGCCCGCTAGGAAATTCCAGCCAGGCAGCCCCGCAGCAGCGCGGGGAGGGCTGGAGGCCGTGAGTGACACCGGCTCCTGCCCCTGGCTCCGTACAAGTGCAAATGAGATGCTTTCTGGCTGATCAGTCCACTGTATTTTATGCAACTTAATGTCTATGTCTTGTCAACTCTTCCAGTCAAGAAGAATAGCAGAAAATTTTAACGAGAACTTGTGTGTGCGTGTGGTTTCCGACTACAATTCCATGCGGGGAGATGGGGTGAGGCTGGAGACAGGGAGGCTTGCTGACGTGAGCAGCGCTAGAGAAAGCCCCCTAAAATGCAACCTTAGGCCACAGAGAAAGAAAAAAGAGGCAGGATGGGATATGGCTGCGGACAAGAGACCCTGATGAAATGAGGTGGGTTTCTGGCTGGGAAAAGTTTAAAGTTCTAATCTTTCTTTTTAAGGAACAAAATTTATTTGTGTTTACTGGGGTGCCGGGGACAGATCAAACTCCTTCTGCCAGCTTACCTCACATCTTGAACAACTGCCTCCACCTCTGACCAGACTCCCCCACCAGGTTGCCAGGTTTTCTGAGAAAGCAAGTCTGGCCAGACCTAGGTGATGTGAGCTTCCTGTAGCGTAAATTTGGGGGGTGGGGGTGTGCAGGGCAGGTCAGAGGGACCAAAGGGCCCTCTGGTATCTGGCCCCAGGCCACCTCAAATAGTTCACATGGGCACTTGGGAAGAGCTGTGGTCTTTTTCTTTTTTCTTTTTCTTTTTTCTTTCTCTCTCTCTTTCTTTTTTCCTAGCATAGAGCCCTAGAACTCCTGGTAGTACAGCCAGAGAGGACCAGAGGGCCAGCTCCACCTTCCACCCCCACCCCTCCTCATAGGAATTGTGTCTCTGGCTTGTCTGCAGCTGACCCAAGGCCCGGGAACAATGGGTTTTCTTAGCCCTGTTCCCAAGCCCTGCCCCTCTCCCCCCTGCCAGGCTCAGTGGTAGGCAGGGCCCAAATGGCTGAGAGTAAGGGGAGCTTCATGCCAGCTCTTGCCCCCTCTTTCATGGTGTTCCCAGGGTCAGCAGGGAATTTGTTGCTGACATATGAAGCTGTCCTGTGAAGATCTGCCTCTGGGGTTCGGCTGCCCATTCAAGGAAGCTAGGGTAGTTTTACTCTGAGGCCTCAGGCTCTTCTGAAGTTGCTCGCAGCTGGGGCCAGGCAGAAGAGGCAAGTACCCAGGGGCCAGAGGAAGGAGACTAGCCCAGGCCCATTTCATTCAGGTGAGGGGTTTGGACCTTTCGGGCATCCTGGATGGTTCCAGCCTCTCCTGTTACCTATGGAGGAGTCCTCCTCTGCTGTGTTCCTTGGCTGAGGTGTGAGATCCCTCTCTGCTGGGCAATTAACTCTAACAAAATAGAACGGGGAGGGGGTGATCATGTGCTTCACATCAGGAGAAGGGGCCACCCGGCACTCTGAAACCATCCAAACTTTCACGCCGCCGCTTAGCAGAGGAGTTTGCTTCTCACAAGCAGCTCAGATTTCTGCCAGCCAGAGCCCGGGCATCTCCATACCAGCCTGGTAAACACATCAGAACCAGATGCACGCTGCTGCTCTGGGCCTCCACCCGGGAGCCAAGGTGCGGGGGCAAAGTCCCAAACCAGACGGACTTGACACTCACTGCCCCCGACTCACTCAGCGTCCTGACGGGCCCAAATGAAGGGCTGAACTCTGGGGCACGGAGCGGAGGTGACCTGCACCAAAATGAACTGCTGGCTCATCCAACTGTCTGGCTGCTTAGCCCACCTGCTTCGTGGGCACTTGGGAAGAGCTCTGGTCTTTTTCTTTTTTCTTTTTTCTTTCTCTCTCTCTTTTTTCCTAGCATAGAGCCCTAGAACTCCTGGTAGTACAGCCAGAGAGGACCAGAGGGCCAGCTCCACCTTCCACCCCCTGCAAGGACCAGAGCCCCTGCAAGCTGCCCCATCTTCTCTTCTTGCTACGGAATCCCCACCAGCAGTCCATTCCCTTGTGCCCTCCATGCTGCCTCCTCCCATCCCAGAACCTATGCATTGGGGATAGAAAGGGTGTCAATAAAGAGGCAAGCAGGAGTGACAAACCATCTTCAGAAATAAAGAAACCCAGCCACAGCAGCCTTTGCACCAACAGACGCTTCTCACTAACCTTTACTTTTCAAACAGTCGCTCAGCTTTTGACAGGCCCACACCATTTCACCCCAGGAGCAAAAAGAAAATGTAAAACCTAGGCCAATTTCCTTCTTCCTCCTTTGCTCCCTGAGCTCACCATTCCTCACTTCCTCACCTCCCAGCCATCTCTATATCCACTACTCTCCATCCGAAGGTTTATAGACACTCGCTCCTTAAAATTTTCTAGGGCTTAAGTATTCCCAGAGTAACCGGTGAGAGAACACACCCTGCTCACCCCACCTCTGCCTCCAAACCTTGTAACCACCATCAGCAGTCATACATCGCATAACTCGATGCCTGGTGGAAACGTGGACTCCATTATTTATCAGAAGTAGCAATAAACTTTACTGAAAGAAATAGAGTCAGCATTGACTATGGGCTACCTACTGGAGAACTCTTTGGAAACATCCCCTCTACCTTCTTACCTCCTTTATTGGGGTGGAGTGCTGTAAAAATCTTAGGTAGCAGGCTTCTCAAAACAGCTTGATTACCTTGAGCAGGTTTGGAGTCCTCCACTCCAATCATGAGTAATAAAGTCACTAATAGTCGTAATTGGTTTTTAATTGCTTGATCTGATTGGTGGCTTTCTTCCTGACCCCATTTGGTTTCTTGGGGTGGAGGGGGGGGAAGTACAGGTGGTCCAGAAGCAGTAAGGGGAAGCCATTTGCAGGCAACTTTTTCAAGCAGAAGGGAAAGTACTTTTGTTATATTTGCAGACATGTGTCTCACACATTTTTCCCCCTGCTTTTTGTAAACTATCTAAGAATAAACATTACAGATCTGGGTTTTAATTCCTCCAGATGGGATCATAAAGTACCTAGGAGAGATTTTATATATATATAATAGAATTGAGGACACATGGCTGTTGTTCACATTGAAAGCCGAATAGAGACTCCAGGCAAAAGCAAGAACAACTGAACTGTCCGTGGAATCCAGTATCTGGGCAAGTTCACTTTATTCCTTCTCAGGAAGAGGGTCTGCGGCAGCGAGGAAAAGTTTGCCCAGGTCTTTGAAGCGGGACACCGCGCGGGGCGGGCCAGACCTTCCCACTAGCCAGGCGGTTGGGCTGGGGGCTTGGGGACCCTTCTTGGCAGATCATGCCCCCCACGCCACCCCCTCCTCTCCCTCTCTCTCTCTCTCTCTCTCTCTCTCTCTCCTGTCCCCGGGGCCTTCGATCGCCCAGGCTCTCCTCTTGAGGACCCCACCGGAGAACTTGCTCTGCGCCTCGGGCCGCCCGCCCTCTGCTCCTGCCCGCTCCGCCGCGCTCTGGACTCACCCCGCGCGGTCCTTCCACTCCGCACAGGCAGGAAACCGGCCTCAGTCCGGGCAACATTTGAAACCACGTTTTATCAATACCAGCAAAGACCGGCTCGCACGCGGAGGGCTCTGAGCTCCCGAGCCCGCTTCTTGCAGAAACCCGGGTCTAGAGGGAGGGCGGTAGGGGCGAGAAATCCTCCCTCCAACCGCGATTTCAGCTTTCTTATGGAAATGAACGCGACGGCCCGCTCGCCCCGCGCCCAGCTCCCGGCCCCAGCCCCCTTGCTCCTAGCCCTTTGCTCTCTTCAGCCCCCGCCCTCCCAGCCCCGGGTTCTCGCCGGGGCCCGCGGGTGTGGACGCGCTCGCCGTGCGCCCGGGCCCTGCGCGCGCGGGGACCCTGGCCGCTGGGCTCCCCTCCGCCCCGCCGGCCGCCCCAGGCCTGGAATATTCCGAGATCGCGACTTTCTTAAAGGAGAACCGACCGCGCGGCAAAGTTCGCCGCCGCGGGGAGGCACAAAGGAGGGTCTGGGCTCCCGTGTGCTCCCGAGGTTGGGGCGACGCGTCGCCCGTCCGCCGCGGGGTCCGCTCTGGCTGCTGTGAAGGAGACGATCAGGGGACGGCAGCGCCTTGTCGTCGAGCCACTTTCCTCGCAGGGCAAGGAAGGAGAGATGCACTTGGTGGCGGAGACAAAGCTCCCACCTGGATCCCTGATCGCTTCCTTTAAGATCAGCGATCGCATCTTACGTCCTAGGGTACCTAGGGGCTCTTGAAAAAAGGAGGCTGTTAGACTGCACCCCTCGGGCTCAACCTGCGTTGGGGTCAGCAAGAAAGTTTGCCCCCGGGTGCTGGAGACGCACGCACGCACGCACGAAGTTTATTAAACCTTGCACTCAGCAGTTTTCTTTGAACGGTTAAGGCAACAAACCCCGCACCTGCCCCCTTCTCGCAGAGCCGGGGCGGTGAGCCCAGGCGGAGGGAGGGGTGGCGGTGAGCGCGTCCCGGGGCCGGTGTCTGCGCCCCAGGACGCGGCCCCGCTCGGACCCTCTCCTCGCGCGCACCCAGGCCCGGGGCTCCCCCGCCGGCCGCGCCGGCCTCCCCAGGCTGCGGCCGGGCGCCCGCCTCCTCCGGGGAGCGCAGCCGGGGGCCGGGCAGCCACCCCAAGTGTTCCCCACTCGGGCGAGGAGAAAGGCCAAAGTTCTCGGCGGGCGGTGCGCCCCCCCCCTCCCCGGGAGCGCGCTCCCGTCCGGCCCGGCTGACCCGCGACGGGGCCCCGCCAGGTGCCCGGCCTCGCGCGCGCCCTCCCAATCACACTCACTCACACTCACACTCACACCCCGCGGTGCTTTTTGTTCCGGGCCAGGCTCACTTTCACAAGTGGTTAGAAAGTCTCGAGCGCCATCTAACGGGAGCAGCAAAAAGTTGGCGCTGGGTGGAGGTTAGGACCCACGAGGCGCGGGGCCCGGCGGTGGAGGGTCCTGTGCCCCGCCCTCCCCGTGCAGCGGGGCCACGCTCCCCCACCCCATCCCCGGCACGCACGGACAGACACGCCCTGGAACTCCGGAGCCCCCCTCCGAAGGCCACTTTCCCAGGAAAGCGGTGCCCGCCTGCCCGCCTGCCCGCCGCCCGCCGCCCGCCTGGGACTGTCCCAGGCGCCCTGCCCTCGCCTCCCTTCCGAGTTCCCCCAGGCCACAGAGGAGGACGGATCGCCCTGCACCTGCCTTGACAGGGTCCTGCTGTTGCTCGAGTTCTCTCTTTTTCCTTTTGGGCCGTGAGGGAAAGTCCCAAGAAGCCCAGGGAGAGCACACCTGTTTTCCAAAAGGAACGACCATATAATGAAGAGCGGCCAGAGACGCTTCCAGGGGGATCGGGAAAGGAGGTGAAAGAGGATAACGATAAGGAAACAGAAAAGAAAAAAAAAAAAAAGAAACAGAAGAGAAGTGCTCAACTGAGGAGAGTTTAGTCCTGCGGTGGCCTCAGGAGAGCTTTAATGTCCCCAGGGAGGGAGGGATTGGGTTCTGAAGAGCAGTCCTGGTAAGGGCGCGGAATTTGCAAATGGTGAAGTCCAGGACGGAAGGGTCTCTGAAGAGGGCAAAGGAGGGGAATGGGAGAGAGGGACCCACCTCCGTTTGAGGAGTTCCAGGCCTCTCCTAAAGGTTCCAGGACACTGCAAGGCACTTGGTCACAGGAGATAGAAACTGGGACAATGCACTCCTGTCAGGTCAGGAGATCTGCAGGGTCTGGGAAGGCAGTAGAGAGGCTGGTATCTCTGACCTGCTATGAATCAAGGCGGACAAGGAGGAGAGGTGCCGGTCAGGCCTAATCACCTGGGATCTCAGGAGATCCCAGGGCTGCCAGCTGTCCTTCCGGTTAACAGTGGGGGTGACCAGTCTCCGATGCCTCCCAGTAAAGGGCCAGAGGCAGGAAGGCCTGTGGACAGCCTTTGGGGGAGGGGGGGGTTGAAGTTGGCCATGTGATCAGAGGTGGCCAGGCTGGAGTCCAGATTCCAGGAGGAAGTGTTGGATCTCGGTGATGACCCTCTGTCCTCCCTTCCTCGGGGCTATAGAATGGAGATCAGAAAGCCTTTTCCTCCCTCAAATGTTATGAGGCTAGAACATGCTGTCAGATGGACTAATATTTTTTGTTATGGTACAATACACATACATTTATCATGTTAACCATTTTGAGGTGTGTAGTTCAGTGGCATTAAGGACATTACCATTGTGTACAACCATCACCACCATCCATCTGCAGAACATTTTCATCTTTTAAACTGAAACTCTCTACCCATGAAACACGAACTCCACATTTCCCTTTCCCCCTGGCTCCGGGGGAACCATTCTACTTTCTGTCTCTATGGATTTAACTACTCTAGGTACCTTATGGAAGTGGAATCATCCACTGTTTATCCTTTTGTGACTGGCTTACTTCACTCAGTTCAGTATCCTCCAGGTTCATCGGTGTCGTAGCATGTGTCAGAATTTACTTCCTTTTTAAGGCTGAATAGTATTCTGTTGTATGGGAAGACCACATTTTGTTTATCCATTCATCCATCAGTGGACACTTGAGCTGTGTCCACCCTTTGCTTATTGTGAATAAAGCTATGAACTTGGGCCTACAAATAGCTCTTTGAGAATCCGGGGTAATCCGCAAGTGGGTGCCGGCCACGCGCTACCCCCGCGCGCCCCGTTGCCATGCCTTGCAAAATCGAGGAAATCAAGGACTTCTTGCTGATGGCCCGGCCGAAAGGACACCAAATCAAGAAGATAAGGATAATGTGAAGTTTAAAGTTCGATGCAGCCAATATCTTTATACTTTGGTCATCACAGACAAAGAGAAGGCAGAGAAACTCAAGCAGTCTCTGCCCCCAGGTTTGGCAGTGAAGGAGCTAAAATGAACCTGGCCCACTGATTTGAACTATATTAAAATTTTTTAAGTTCTAAAAAAACCCAAACAAACAAATAGCTCTTTGAGCTCTTCCCTTTTGATTCTTTGGGGTCTATACCTAGAAGTGGAATTGCTGGATCATCTGGTAAGTCTACATCTAATTTTCTGAGGAGCAGTCATGCCATTCTCCATAGTAGCTGCACCATTTTTCATTCCTGCCAGCAGTGAATAAGCGTTCCGATTTCTCCACATCCTCACCAGCACTTGCTGTGTTCTGGGTTTTTCTTCTTCCTCCTCCTCCTCTTCTTCTTTTTTATACTAGCCATCCTAATGGGCATGAACTGGTAACTCACTGTAGTTTTAAATCTTTGTTTCAAGGGTAAATGTACAAACATAATGAAATAATAACTAATAAGGCAATTTAACCACAGATTTTTAGCAGAGTGGAGATATCCTGGTAAGTAGTTCAAATCTCTGCTCTTTTGTATTGCATCCAGTTCTAGAAAGAGAGGAAGAAGAGAAATGGCCAAGAGAGAGGAGCACACAAAACTAACACTGCTTGATGACCATGTTTTGGCACCACTTTCTAATCACGAGCTGGAACATGGAGTGGATTTGGATTAATAAGCCTTGTTCCTTTCTTTGTTTCCAGAAGGAGACCAGAGATTCACCCTCTCTTAGTGGGGGTGGGGTGGGGAATGGTGCTTGTCTTCTTCCTGGATTCTTTGATTTGTTTGGATTGAAAGACATGCTAGTGTCCCAGACATCGGCCATGTGGACTTCTGGAAATCTTTGAAGTCCTTTTTTTCTAGGAGGGGAGAAAAAAAAGCAAGTGTGCAAGCAGGGGGGACTGCCATTGTACTCCCAGAATCCCTTGCTTGGACACTCTGTCTCGTACAAAGCATCCTTCCACTTCCTTCCATGGCCCTGTCTGCCAGTAACCTCATGCCAGTCTTATTTAGTACTTATGTGTAGTGTATTTACAAAGCGCTCTATTATCCTTTCTTCTTTTTTTACAGTAGTGCCTGGGGAAACAGGCTAGTGGTTTTGTTTTGGCTTGTTTTTTTTTTTTTTTAAGTGAACTCTACCTCTCCCCCCTCCCCTGTGTGGGGCTCAAGCTTAGGACCCTGAGATGAAGAGCCGTCTGCTTTACCAACTGAGCCAGCCTGGAACCCCCAGGTTAGTGTTTTTATTGCCCACATTTTCAGTGGAAATATCTAGAGCAGGCCCAAGAGGCTACACGGAGAGGATGGTGGTGGCCGAAGCTCTTAGCCTGAAATTTCCTTGGCCCACTGAAGCACACTCTTCCTTCCATCTGACAGGAGGGTTGGCACAGGATGGAGATGAGAGAAACCAGAGCAGCAAGCCTTGGCAGGGACCTCGACCTCCCTTCTGCCACCAGGCCAACTTTGCCGCTTGCTGAACAGCTAGGGCTCGGTGGTGGCGGTGCGGTAGCTCTCCGGGGCTCAGGGGGTGCAGGGGAGGGGGCTGGGCACCCCTTGGGGAAGGGTGCTGCCAAGGCAGTTCCCAGCACCACAGCTCCAGCCTTCGTCTGGCCCTCCCCTTTAATTGCTGTGTCTGCTCCCCAGAGAGAAGGATGTGCTGCACATCAGGAGCTCCGTAACTTAAGACAAAAGAAAAAAATCCTGACCGTGACACATGCGCGCGAGCACACACACACACACACACACACACACACACAATTATTTCCTCTTCCCTTGTTAAAGCTACTTCCCTGGGAAAGGGATGAGGCAGAGGGATTACGTCCTGGGGGCGCTGGGACCAGGAGACCCCTCAGCGTTCTGAAAGGGCTTTGTAGTGTTTGGATCCAAGCCATTTGTTTCTAGAGAGAATCACATTGGGTAGGAGCTGGCTTTTTCCATTTGCAATGGCTTATTAAGTATAAGCATCTCTCTTCTCTCTGTTTACTGAGTGATTAGCTCTCCCTCCAACTGACCCTGCCAGGGGAGATAGCCAAAGTATATCCTTAACACACAGTTACCCTGCGAAATGTCCTGCCCATAAACCCGGAGACCACAGACAGGACCCTGAGGTTAATCTCGGTGTCTTCCTTTTATAGCCGGCAAGGAGGCTCTCCCTGATGGTGTGGTGTGTGCTAAGGCCACCCGGATTCCCACGGTTCCATTCTGGTCACAGGAGGAAGAAGTAGGATCAGAGGCAAGCTGGTGTAGGCCCTCGGCGTGTGGCTTGGCCTGGAGGCCCCAGCCTCAGGGCTTACTCGCTGTCCATGAGTCTTCCGTAAGCTGTACAGCGACCCTTCCCACGCAAAACTGTCCCTCACGTCCTCGTGCGGCAGGACAAAGGCGAGAGGGAAAAGCTCCTTCACACACCTGAATGCAGGCAGTTGGAAAAATCTGGGAACTCGTAATCAGTAAAGATTAACCAGAAACTGGATGATTAGTAGCTGGTTGCCGGGTCTCTAGTGGGTCAGTTTTGTATAAGGACAGACCAGCTGCACTTGCAGACTGAGCCTTAATCAGCCAGATTCCAAAGGTCAGAGTGGAAACGAAATCATGCAATTTACCCAAATTTCAGAGACTGAATTCAATTGTAGGGTTTGGTCTGGAAATAAGGATGAGTTATTTCCAACTAAGTGGATTCTTTTTCCTCTCTGCCTTTTTTTTTTACTGTGATATAAGGAAAGCCCAAGAAATATCATCAATATTGTTATATAAATATTGTGCCCGTGCATATTCCATGGTACAGACTGTAATGAAATAATTAAGTCAAACGATTCTCAACTCCCTCCATATTCTCACTGGCAGCTCAGTACTTTGATTCTGCATTGTGCTTTTGTAACAAGGCTGCACTCTTACCACTCAACCGTTAGAATTCTTATGTGAGTGTCATATTTATTCCATGCACCTAGTACTATTTACTACTTGATAGGATCCAGAGCTGAGACAGATCCTGTGTATATAGGAGTTGGCATCTCGGCTAAGAGTAGGGATTCTTAAATCTGCCACTCACCCCCTCCTCACCATCTCCTGCTGAAAAATAGACCTCTCAGATTGCATGACTAAGCGGGAGGGTTCTAGGTGGGTGGAGAGGATCAGGCTTGAGTTCTGTTTGATCTCCAGATTCACTGCACTATGTCTCTAAATTTGTGTGTCTACATCACATACACCACACACACACACACACACACACACACACACAGAGGACCCAGAACACACACTGCACAGACGATAGGCGACATAATACGCACACATGTCTTAAGTGGGCTCTGGCCCAGTTCCTTCTCCTCTGGGTGTCCGGGAGACCAGGTGCCAGAAGGGGACCATGAACTGACACAGGGGTACCGTGGCTGCTGAGCCCCGGTCAGTCCTCTGAGGTGAAGTGTGGTTGTGCCAGGCGAGAGCATGAGGAAGGGGCAAGAGAGCTGGCTTCTTGTATTTCTTATCCTTAATTTCCTATTTGTTCTCCCTTTTTTCCCCCAAGCCTTTTGTTTGTGTTCTTTTTTAAAATTTTATTTCTTTATTTGACAGAGAGAGAGAGAGAGAGAGCAGGAGTGGGGTGATAGAGGCAGAGAGAGAGGGAGAAGCAGACTCCCCGCCGAGCAGGGAGCCCGATGCAGGGCTCAGTCCCAGGACCCTGGGATCATGACCCAAGCTGAAGCCAGCCGCCTGACTAAGCCCCCCAGGCACCCTTTTTGAAGTCTTTTTGAAAAACAAATTACCCATCTCAGAGAGGCTAAGAGAAATCATCAGATTCTCTTGTTTCTAATGAAGCAAGTTGTTCTCGCATTTGGGACCTGACATTTAAAGATTATCCTCCTGTGAGCAGAACAGGGGTGGTGACATCAGAGGAGGCCATGGGGAAGAGGGCGCCGGTCTCCCACCTCTACAGAGCGAGTACCCTGCTCCTGTCTACGTGGCCCCCGGAACCCCTGTCCCGTGGCTGCTGGACTCATTCGATTCACACCTACTGACCTGTGCAGGTGGTGTGTCCTGGTTACAGAAAGCAAGTCACAGACAAGCACACTATGTCTTCCTGGAGCAGCCATGGACGATTCTTTGGGGGACAAGTCAAGTAATTTAACTGACAGATAATTTCAAAATAAACATTTATATTAAAATGAGCATGGATCTATTATCATACAATAGCATGCAACATCATCATATCATTGAAAACTCAAAACCAAGACGTCAAGCACATTTTGTGGCTAGAGATGGTGGCTTTGGACCAATACCTGCCCCTTCTCGTCCAAGCACAAGCAGTTTCTTCTGACATTAGTGATATTTTGGTGGAAAATTTTGAGAATACTACCTTCTAACTTATTCCCCCTCCTTTCTGTGGTTCGGATTTCAGTTTCAGGACATTATATTTTCAGATTCATCCTCTCCCCACCCGCCTCCAACCCCCACCACATAGACAGATTTGGGGCCACCTGTTCACTCCACAGCCAGGAGGATGGAAAAGATTTCCTCCTGCCAGATTCTCTCCTTCATCCTGCGTTGTCTACAACAATGCCCTCTCCAACGTTATGGGAGGAGAAAGCCCTCCCTTGGCTCTGCTTCCAGGTTCTGTGCTTGGACGGAGTGCAGTCTGCACGATTATCTCAGCGGGGCTGGCTGGAGGGAGACCATGAACGCCGTAAGGGCCCTGTTACCTGTTGTTCTAGGGGGAGTAGCTGAGGGCCCCCAGCTCCTTCCCATTTCCTGCTGGCTTCTAGATATACTCTGCACCTGACTTCACTCCCCACCCCCCAGAGATTCAAGATCTGTTGCTGCATTTGTATTTGCGGGTAATGCCCTTGACTTCTTCTCTATAAGAATAAGTCTACCATTACTTCTTCAAGGTGGTGCCATCAAAACCATTCTGATTCGTTCACTTCCCCATACCAAGGGGTGGGTGCCGGAGCCCACAAAAGACAGAAAACCTCTTCACTCTGCCTTCCTCTTGTCTCCTAAAAATCGGAGTGTGTTTGGCTGGCCCAGTCCTCGGAGAACTCTGTGACTACCATGGTGCCCCAGAGTGATACCTGTGAGCAGGATACCTGCCTCTTCCCTGAGCCAAGCTTTTGGGACAGGATTTATCTGTTCTGGGCAAGAGTGGGCTATGTGCTGTTCTATTTGATAACCCGGAACAGGCCCACCCCTTACCCTCAGCAGAGACTGGGGGATTTTATCAGCACTTAAGTGCTCTGAAAAAGTCAATGAGGCAAAGAGTGTGTATCAAAAACAATGTATTACACTAATAGAGCGAAAATACTTTTTCTTGTGTACTTTGGACTCTCAGAAGATGAAGCACATCTAGTTTATTTTACATAAAAGATACTCACATACCTTCTATTCATATCTAATTTTCTTTCTCCATAAAAAATGGTTACACGGAAGTGCTGTATGCCACCACCACCGCCACCATATGCATATAACAGCATATACGTAAAATTCACGCTGGCTCTTCAACCATTTGCCTTGACTTTCTTCTGACATAGCCTTGGGTGTGTCTATAAAAACCAATAAGTTGGTCTGAATTCAGTAAAAATAATCTTGATTTATAGTTTTAACTATAGTGATTTGCTAGGAGGGTTCAAGTGGAGGGTCCCCCATCATTCTCAGGAATCAATGTGCTCTGAGTTGGTGCTGCATGCACATATCCCAAGGAAGAAAGAACAGTCCCTTGTCTGGGTACCCCTAAGTCTGTGGACTTAGGACGATTCTCAAACCTGGGATATTTTTCACTGGATAATCATCATTCCCCCTCACTCCCCTACCTCTCAAGGTTGCTGTTCTTTTCTTCTCCCTTTGAAAATGGGAGAAGAAGAAATAAAATCCACACTTATAAGGGAAATAATGAAGCAAGTTGATACCTTGCTGATTGTTCAATTGGTAGAGTGATTGACTCAGCAAAAGATTATTAGAGCAGATAAAATCTACTGTTAGGGAATGGGTTTCTAGGAATTATGCGCATCTCAAAGTGAAAGGTTGTTTGTATGTTTTTTAAGTCTTATCTGAGTTTAAAATTTCAGATATTGGCCTGACTTAATAAACACTATCTTTCTGGTTGGAAAGAAGACATGGATGGTCTTATTTACCCTTTTCTTCCTTCAGCCTTGCCTAGTCTCTGTAGAGTGGATATTGGAACTAAGATGTTGTTCGCACTAACTTTTGAAATCATGCTCTCTGATTGTCTGAGTAATCCAGGGGAGCGAGCTCACCATCTTCATCTGACACAGTGTGACTTAAACACTCAAAATCTGAATCCAGAAACAAATTCACATGCTAAATGCCTTGAGAGGCGTATACACCTTCTCACAGGATTCTTTTCTCTCTCTCTCTCTTTTTTTTTAATTTTAAGTTAGCTCTCTCCCTCTAGGAAAGAACCCAGAAGAAATATCACAGAATAAAGGGAAGGCTTTGCAAAGTGGATTAGGATAAGGATTGGATAACAGAACAACAGGTGAAAATGACAAGCAGCAGTAAGCAAGAAGACTATTGAATATCTGGAAAATAATAGCCATCAAAATGTAATTTTGTACCTAGGTAGGTCCTAGGGGGAAAGTTATCCCCATATCAGTTTCCAAGGCAAAGCCCTCACAGGGAGGAGGGAAGGACCAGCTCGACTTCTTTCTGGAAAGCAGGTCTTTGCTGTGGCGAATAGCAGGGAAGACCCCAAAATGGATTAAGAGGAAGTAGTGGAGAAAAAGAGCCTGCATTCTCTGACCTGCATGCAGTGAGAGGTGCACCCCAAGGGGCCCGGGGCCATTAGTGAGGAGGCATTCCCTTGGTGTGTGATGCCCCAGCAATGCAGCATCATGTATGAGAAGCATTGTCCCTGGGCTGCGGCAGCCTTGGCCTTGGGGTTTTGTGAAACAGTTTAAGATGCTGGATTAGCTTTGGGCCATAGAAACCACACACTGACAGCTTTGGGTTGTTGGTTGTTTTTTTTTTTTCTTTCCCTTCAAATTGGGCATGAACGCACGTTGGTCTATCATTAGGCAGGGCTGGAGGGAACAGGTCTGCCCTCGGTGGGGGCTTTGTACACGGTGCTATCGCTTGGGGAAGATCTGGCAAAGGAGAGTCAGGAAGATAACACAGCAGCTTTGGATTCTGTCCAGCTTTCCATTCTCAGCCCAGCTCTCTTCTTTTAGCACCTGGGAGACTCTAACGAATGCAATTCCCTACTACCAATACAGAGGGGAAACATATTTCCAGGACCTCCCGTACCAACCGTATGTTTCTTGTCAGAAAATCGGCATGTTGTGTTGTAAAGTTGTAAACATTTGAGAATGAATATCATCCGGGTTCTCACTGTCGGGAAGGAGATGGAGGGGAGGAGGGGTAGGGGGGATGTTTGCCCCTTTACTGATAAGAAGTCAGAATATACTTGAGCTACTGAAGAAGCCCAGTTCTTAAAGAGACCCTTTCTCAGAATCCCTAAGCTTGTCAGCAGCTGATGGACAGAACTAAGGAAAAAAAAAAAACAGGGCATGAGAGGAAGGTGGAAAGAACATTTCCTGTAGCTCTCGCTTCCCTAGGTGACTCCTCAGTGGTCCGTTTCAAATCACTGCAGATGATGTCGAATCGCTCTCATTCGTAGGAGCTGATTAGAATAGAGATCATGCTCATTAAGTTAGGGATGACACCAATCTGGTAGGATTCTGAAAGGGGTGACAGAGAAGTACGTGAGAATACAAAAGATGGTATACAATTAAATTCAAAATTAGTTCGGAAGAGTGATGAAAACCCAAACACATTTACTTGAAGGTGATATCCGAAATCCCCTGGGAGCCAATTCAGGGCTATGCCAGAGGATAAAAATACCCAATGGTAGAGAATGCCTGGTCAAGTGAGAACTTGTGGAATTTAATGCTGCTAAACCTTGAAACTGCTTGCAGAGACCCTCTTGAGTCTGAGTGGCCAGCAGGGCAGCTTCTCTCTGTGTGTCTCCTGTTGATTCCCGAAGGTGGTGGGGCTCATCTTGCCACCACAGGGAACCAGCCACTCTGCTGTTCTCCAAGCATCCCACTGATGACTGTGGGCCAACTGAACAAGAGCTTCTCTGAGCCTAAAACCAGCCCTTGAAGTCTTTTGGAAACTCATTCGCTTGCTGAGGAAGTCAGAATGCACCTTCTGGCTTCAACATACCCGACACTGTAGCTAATGGAGATCATTTCGGGACACACGTGTCTCACCTGAATTAAACAAAACCGTCTAGCCCTGGAAAACCTCACAAGGATTTGGGGCCTTACACTAACACTGAACTCCTCTCTGATTCAGAATTGCTGACAGGACATGGCCACACTGCCCTGCATGTTGGCAGAAAGACCCAGCCCCATTCTAGGACATATTAGAAGGGTTGCAGGTAGGAAATCTTCATCATTGTCTCATGGTGGAGGGTTTTCCCTCCTGGAAGTCAGAACTCCAGAAGGACAGGAAACCTAAAGGTATTCCAAGGGACAGAAAGGTGAATAAACCAGAAAGGGAGGTTGTCCAGTGTAGAACAAGGAAGTGAGGGGTCACTGAAAAGTGGGTAATTCAGGGCACCTAATAACGTTTATGAAACTCCTAGTGTGTGTTAGAATGGGGGACCCTGAGTAAGAGGTAGGAGGGGCAGCAAGGCAGACACCAAATGCAGGGGGAATGCACATCTAGGCTGTTAGAGAGCAAAACAAAACAAAGCATGAGTTTCTATCCTTAATTAAGGCAGGAAAACTGATGTAAGCATTTAGCATAAGGGGTTCAGAGTAAAAGTTATATTACTAAATACTGGCAGTCCAGGGACCTACATGGTAGTACATTCTCTGCTGTTGATTGATCCAACCACTTTTGTTGAAGCTACTATCTGTATGGGCTGGAGTAACTCAGTCCACCTTCCCTCCAGAGGCTGAGGGCAGGCGTGCATCATAAGGCAATGGGAAGAATCCACGTAAGGTGAGACATCTCTAGAAGGTTTCATCTAAGAGCTTTCAATGTAGGCTGGAACCACCAGGGTGGGGCCCTGTTGAGGTGTAGAATTGTTCTACAATCCGTGCCTCCAGCCCGGATCAGATGGCACAACTAGGGAATGGGTCCACCAGAACCTGCCTGTGAAACATCAAATTGACACAGAGAAATCTCACATTATCTGGATGCCCCGCAGAGCCTCAAAAACATCCAGTGCATAATAGATGCCCAGGAAATGTGGAAATGTGGGCTGAAGTGCCTGGTCCCTGAAGGCCTTCGTCAGACCTATGCGCTTCATTGAGCTTGATGCACAGTATTCCTACCCACCCCTCCACCGTTTGCCCCCAGCCCCCAAGACAGACACCCCAGGAACATATAGTTCGCATTCACATGCAAAAGCATTTCTTATTTTCAGGCTTTAAATGGAGGAACTAAAAACCATGTTAAAAGGGGGAACACTTAAGAAGTACAACCTTTTATTCTGAATAACAATTAGGAACAGTTAGGTATTTAAATCATCTAAAATTTTTCTTTTGTAAGATCTCTGCAAAAGCTGTACAGCACCCGCTTTTCATAAGAGTGGAGAGTGGGTACCAACAATAAGGAAGTGTTATCACTCATTATGTACCAAAAGTGCATCCATTTCAGATATAATATGCTTTTGGTAACAACGCTGCACTTGAAAAAGACACCGTTCATCTGAAAAGCACACCCTTCAGCCTTTCCACGGGCAGTCTTGCTACACGTGTGAAATGGGCATATTTTTACAGGCTCTCAGGGGGCAAACATTAAACACTTTTCAAAAGGTTGAGGTTTATTTGGAAGGCTTAACGGATCCCTTTCTGTTGTGCAAGAAATCAAGAAGCTGATGTGGGGTTTGAATAGGATGCGTGTGAACCTCTCCACGGTAGGATAAAAACCCTCCTGGATAAAAGGGCAGCTCGGATGCCAGGCTGGCAGTGGGGTTCGCCACCGCCTCGTTGTTTTTTGTGCCGTGAATTGGAAGGCTTTCAGGACATGGCGAGCGAGCGCATTTGTTGTTGTCGATTCGGGATTTCTGCATCTTGGAAGGTACTGGCCTTGATGATGGGCAGGAGAAGTGAAATGTCTTTTAAGGCATGGTTTTGTGATCCGGACTCAAGAAAATGCTTATGTAAATCCCACCCCCAGGAGAAGGAAGGAAATATGAAAGGAATATCTGTTAAGATTCATCATATGGAGTTCCTTGGTTCCCAGCCTGTTTCTGCCACTCCTTACCCACCCGTCCACCCACCCACTTCCTTCTCCAATCTCAGGAGAGTCACAGTAACCAATTTGGGGTTTATATTTAACACCTGCAAATCTTGGCTAAGAGACCTCCCTCTTTTCTCCCCCAATGCCGCCCTCCCTCTCACGGATCCAAACACTTTGAGTCAGCGCTTCCCAAATTATGCCACTGAAAAGGCGGGGGAGGGGAGGATACTCCGCATCGATGCTGCAAAGGCCTGAAATGTTTGTTTTCCGATGTCCTCGCTGGTAACCTTTAATCAAACTCTGGTAACGCTCTGGAAAATCCACCGAACTGGCTTCTAATAAATGCGTTGAAGCCTCGCTCAGTCTGATACGGGTGGAACTCAGCACAAGAGGACCCCACTTTGCTGAGCTGTGACAATAAGAACACCTACTAGGAGCCAGAGACCGCGCCACTAAATGTTTTTCACTCAAGATTGCAACAAATCCTCAAATGCACGTGCCAGAAAGAAATCGTATCTGGATACTTTCTAAATGAGAAAACTCAAAGTCAGAAATTAAGTGACTGGGACCGAGGTCCCAGAGCTAGTGGTGCAGGCCTGTGCCTCTGAAGCCGGGACCCTTTCCATAGGGGACCCCTCCCCTCTAACGAGATGATCCACACTCCTGAACCCAAAACCCACATGGAAAGAGGACACCGCTGTGGCGAAACTGCCCGGTGGCCAAGTGGTCCTTCTCACCTTCCCGGCTCTCCCTGGTACCATGCAGGAGGGCACATCACAAGTGCCCATTACAAGTGGGAAAGGAATGTTAGATTGAATCGGCCTGTAACTTTTGTAATAACTACTAAGCCTTCAGTGTGAGGGAGAAGATTGAAATGTCGAGCTAGTAGAGAATTCTAACGTACAGCAAATATAAAGTTGATCTGAGAACAACAGGGAACGGATTTTTTTTCAATGAATATAATATGGTACTGTAAATGTATTTTCTCTTCCTTACGATTTTCTTAATATTTTGTTTTCTCTAGGGGCACCTGGGTGGCTCAGTCAGTTGAGCATCTGACTCTTGATTTCAGCTTCGGTCATGATGTCAGGGTCCCAGGATCGACCCCCATGTGGGGCTCCATGCTCAGTGTGGAGTCTGCTTGGGATTCTCTCTCCCTCTGCCCCTCCTCCCATTCACTCTCTCTCACATGCATCCTTTCTCTCTCATAAATAAATAAATAAATAAATAAATAAATAAATAAATAAAATCTTTTAAAAATATTTTTTTCTGTAGCTTACTTTATTATGGGAATGTGGTATATAATACGTATAACATATAAAATACGCATTAATCAACTGTTTATGCGATAGGTAAGGTTTCCAGCCTGCAATAGGTATTCATGGTCAAGTTCTAGGGGAATCGAAGTTATATGTGGATTTTCAACTGCCCCTAACCCTCACCTTGTTCAAGGGTCAACTTTTCATCTTAAATCGTCTTTTCTTGTGAGTTTTGATTTTTAATCATTGACTTATCAGAGGCCCAAAGGAAGATCAGAAATTGGACCTAGGTGGCTATCCAGGTATGACAAGGAGACACGTCATCTCAGCATCTCTCCTCACTGTGTTGAGCACCCTCCCTGTTTTGTGAGGGGCCCCCCTTGCACGTGTTATACTAGTGGCTGACTCTTGGGTGGCTCTCACACCTCGGGGCTTATACTTCTTCCCTTCCCTGTCCTCTCCATGGCCACACTAAAATAATAGAGGAGAGGGTTTCATTAGCCCAACTCCCTGTCTGAGGAACAGCCTGAGTCTCACAAGAGAGGGAGAAGTGACATCAAGCATCCCTGTGGAAAAGAAGTGCCACCACCCAAAGATTTCTTTTAAACATTTATTTATTTATTTATTTGAAAGAGGGAGAAAGAGTGGGTGGAGGAGCAGAGGAAGGGGGAATATCAAGCAGACTCCCAGCTGAATGTGAATCCTGGTGTGGGACTCAGTCCCATGACTCTGAGATCATGACTTGAGCTGAAATCAAGAGTCGGACACTTAACCCACTGAGCCACCCAGGTGCCTCTACCACCCTAAGACTTCTAAATACATAGTAGTGGGTGTAGGACACTTGGATATTTCACTCTTCCCTCACTCTAGCTGGCCTGGGTCTCGTGATCGATGAGTCTGTCTTTTTAAATTACTCTGGGAAGTTATGATCTCATCAGCTCAAACCTGCTGGGTGTTGGCAAGTGTACAAGGACAGCCAGCCAATCCAATATGTTCCTCCACAACCAGGGTGCAAAAGGCAGAGAGATCCCCACCCCACCTGTTCTATTCACAGGCCACAGGGGTACATGTTCCTCAGGGACTTCTGGACGCCTGGTCCATGCTCTGCTTTCGAATCCAGCCAGGTGAGCATAATGTAAAGCCTCCAGACCAGGGGACAAATCCATACTGAAGACCTATGAGAGGGCTGGTTCCAGGCAGCATTAAAGATGTAGAGATATAGTCTTTAGAACCAGACTGGCCTACATTAATTTTTAGGCTACTTCAGCTGCTAGCTGTGCAGTCTTGGGTGAGTTTCTTACCTTTCTCTGAGCTTTGAGTTTCCCAATGGGTAAAGCTGGAGACAGTAGGCTCTACCCCCTAGGTTTTTGTGAAGATTAAATGAGATCATTTATGAAGCATTTAGCACCATACTCAGTGTCTACTTACAAATTCAGTAAATATGAACTCCATGCCATTCAGGACTTTGTAGCTTTTGAATCATTTCACTTATCCATATATATTAGCCCTGAGGGATGCAATTAGATTCAGTTTAATATAGTTTATGTTATTAATTATATATTAATATAAATGAATATTGGAGTACTCTATACAAGTAATTATGTTAATATCCTAGTATGTTAAACATTAGTAAATATTTATTTATTATTGTTAAGATTTAATTTATTAACTAGAGAGAGAGAACATACATGTGTGAGCGCAAGATGGAGGGAAGGGCAGAGGGGGTAAGAAAGGGGAAGGGAGAGAGTCCCAAGCTAACTCCCCACTGAGCATGGAGCTGGAGGCAGGGCTCAATCTCAGGACCCTGAGATCATGACCTGAGCCAAAACCAAGAATCTGATGCTGAAAGGACCGAGCCACTCAGGTGCCCCCCCCCAAATTGTAAATATTTAATATTGATCCAATATATATACCTAATATATATTGAGTGTCTTTTATGTGCAAAGTATGAAGATCAATAATGGCTTATTTTTTGGAGCCCAGGTGACTTAAGCATTTTGACAGAATATTCAAGCTTTTTTATTCAAAATTACAGTAGGAACAATTGAAAAGCCAATTCCAAAATGTGATAGAAGGGTTTGATGTCAACTGAATACAGAGGAAGGGTTCAGGAGCAAATTCCCAAAGTGGGAATAGGTGGTCATGACTTTGGAAAACAAACCTTTCGATGGTGGGGGAGGAAGGATCATCTTTTCAGGCAATGAACTTCTGTTCATAGTCATTCAGTGAAGTATAAAATATTTATGGAAAAAGAAACTTTCATATAAATCTTTTCTTTCCTCAGAGGACTTTAAAGGCACAGTCTTTCAAACATCAAACATTTCTGTGAAAAATTAAAAATTCAGTCAATCAACCAGCTGTTTCTAAATATACAAAAATATGGTACAAACCATCTGAATTTTTCACTTTTTGGTTGGAGAAATACATCATTTAGACACAGCCTGAAGCACATTATGCACATGGCTCACTGAGGAACACAGCATTCCTGAGCTGTAAAGAGAAATATCCCCAGCAACGTTTCTCCATTGGGCAACTAAACGAAGCACATGTCTGGGCTCAGGTAAAGCCTGGACTCTGCGAGGCCAAGCTGGGGATGTGGGATGGACACCCCACTGTATCTGGCACCTCCTATAGATTCCTGGGCCATGGACCTACCCAATGGCAAGATTAAGAGGAGCAAGTCATGTGTTCTAACATTTTGGCTCTATGACTTTATCACCAGGTCCTAGGTGAAGATGGCCCCTCTGAGAGAGTAGGAACTGGGAAATGCCTGCTCACCTCTCTGGGCCACCAGAAGAGCCAACTGCACTGCACCAAGATGGCTTCCTCCGGCTTGTTGGTGTAGCCAGTGCCAGAATTAAGGAGGAGCTACACTATTGAGTCTTTCAAGTCATTTCAGCATTTAATACCCTCAGTCATGATGATTTAGACTGTGGTCATAGAAGAGGACAATGAAGACTGAAGAGGACAGCTGTTTCTGAGAAGTTTACCTGCATGAAGTAATCTTCACTCTATGATTGGATCCAGGGCTTAGTCATTGACATTAGCGCAATGTCATTACATTTAAATGGTATGTTTATTCGTAGGAAATTCCAAATGTGTAAGGAGAGGGTGGCTCTGAAGATTTACATTTTATAGATGACGGGCAATGTATACACAATTCCCACAGGAGCTGGCTTACAGCTTGAATTTGAGGGCCCTTTGAGGCACTCAGTGGTGTGCTCAGGAGTCTGGTACTTGGTAACAGGTCTGCATGCTCACACTTGCTTTCTGAAAATGAAATAAACATAGGTTGGCAAAGATGAGTTGGAAATACTCCTAGAATGGTCATAATTGTCAGCAACGGTGGCATTAGTGGAATGGCTTGCCCTTGCACTCACTCTTGCTCTGGATTTTACCCTTAAAAGGCCTGGACCAATATCCAGAAGACAGTGCTGCTCATACCAGCCCTTTGGACTGTAGAGAAAACACCAGGCCCAGAACAGAGCTGCTGGGGTATGACCACCACAAGGAAATCAAGTAGTCTCTGGGTAAGCTGCATGGGGCAATGGTTGGCCTTCCACCTGGGGAAAAGAAAATGTCTTGGACCAGATTTATACAAACAGACTGTCTGCACAGTTCTCAATAATGATAATTGCACTGACTTCACTAAGTTGAACGAAGATTGAAAAGTGTGTACGGAAAGGAATTTATATCAAGTAGGTAAATTGCAAATGCTTAATTAATGTTGGCTCCTATGGCATAGTTACATATACACTATGGAGGACATGTTATATATATTGCATGGACATAGGTATGACAACATCGATCTTGCTGGATGTTTGTGGTGGAGGATGGTGGGTCACCTGGTGGGCTCCCAAATCTGACTGTCGAGTTGGGATTCTCCCTCTGCCAATTAACTCCATGGCCTTGGGGCCTCATTATCCTTGCATGCCCAATGGAACTTGGGGGAAATCTCTGAGGTTTTAATGAGATCAGATATGTACAGCACACCAGCTCTTGGTACACAGCGAGTCCCCAGTAAATGTTAGGCACCGTTATTGAATCAAAAATTCTACATAGATACTCTTCTCTGCATCTGCCATACTGTCACATTGTTTTAATAAACTTTTAAAAAAGCTTTCATGTTCCATTAGGAAAGGATCAGATTGCTTTTTCCCCATCCCTTTTGTGAGATACATGGAACGACAGTTTCCACCTACAGGTGAAAACAGCCCACGCTGGTGTGTTCCAGAGAGTTCTCTGATCA
Organism: Canis aureus; assembly: GCF_053574225.1. Taxonomy (NCBI): domain Eukaryota; kingdom Metazoa; phylum Chordata; class Mammalia; order Carnivora; family Canidae; genus Canis; species Canis aureus. Next base: position 41,302,655 of record NC_135621.1, on the reverse strand, counting down.
CACAGCTCATAGGGCAGTTCCGGCCTCCTCCCCAGCACTCTGCGTTGGCCACCGGCTGGATCTGCATCCATTTGAGGCAAGAAAGAGGGGTTAGCCCTGCTCAGTCCCTGGGTCACTTCCTGATCCAGGCCCGCCAAGGAGCTGGCCGGGCCGCTGGGCAGAATTAACACGTATAGACCATAAAATCGAGTATCTGGCCATTTCTGTAAAAAGCAGACGGTCCAAAACATTTACAGAGATGTGGTTTCAAACGTCCTACCGTAGTTGATGAGCTGATGGGGGGGCAGCCTTCTCTTGTGTCGTCCGAGAGACGGCCTCAGCAACACCCCACCAGGTGTGCGCAGGACCAGGGGCATGGGGGCTCCCGCGCCCCCCCACCGCTGTTAGTCTGTGAGACTCAAGTTTTCTGTTTTCTGTGCACGTGCTCATCTTTACCCCTACGAATGCTATTTTCTTTTTCTGCAAATGCTATTTTATTGAGCGACTTGAGAGTGTTACCAAAAAATCCTAATAAAGTAAACCCACCAGCACAGACTACAGTTATTTCACGGTGTGTGTGTGTGTGTGTGTGTGTGTGTGTGTGTGTGTGTGTGTCTCCGTGCACGCTTTCTCCCCTGGCCCCATCCCTCAGGCATCTTCCTTACTTCACACACACCTCTCTACCAAGCTGTTCTCAGAGCCTCTGTTTTGTTTATTTCTCTACAGGGTCTGACAATTTCAAAGCCAATCAGACTCGATGGAAATTCAAGGTTGTTTTTCTGTTTAGTTTAGTTTAGTTTTGTTTTATTTCTTCACTAGCAATCGCCCATGCACTTTCGATAAACAACACAATACATACAACCAGGTCACTGTGAATCCCTTCACTTGGTTTAGTTCCTTCAGATGCTGTAATTTATAGGATTTTACTCTCTACCTTATGGTTGTTTATTTTCCTTAATAGCCTTTTATGAGGGGTCTTATCAGAGGCTTTCTGAAAAGTACAGTAAATTATGTCCACTGGGTCAACTTTGTCTTCAGTTTTATTAATCTGGAAATTATAACTGTAATATTTCCTGCAAATGTCTGATACTACGGAAGCCACATATGCGGTAATTAACATGCAATTTGAAGAATTTATTCCCAGATATCCAAACACAGGGAAAAGCAGCAGAGCCACGGGAGACAAACAAACTCAAATGAGAAATTCTGCTACTCGGCTCCTGCCACTGTTCATGTCAATTCCCACTTCCTTTTAACCTCAGAGGCAAAGGTTGGGTCCATTGGATAAACACATTGGAGAGAAAGCTTGTCTGTTTGGGGGTCTTGAGCATTTTTTAACCACATAGGGCTGGCCGTGTCAGAAATGGCACTGGCTGGACTGTGAAGCCTCTGACCCAGAACTCGGGGCTGAAGGCCAGGTAATCTTGGGGAGTATGGATGCATCTCTAGGCAGCTTCCAGAACAGTCTCCAGGGGGTCAGCTCTGACCTCTGGCAGATAGATGGCTAGGATGTGTTATCAGGGATGCTGGCTTTCAGCATAGGTGAGCTTGGTAGATGGACAGCATTAGGAAGACTGGACAGCCGGGGACAGGAGCCCTCAAGCCCATTCCAAGAGTCGGGCAAGAACAAGTGATAAGCTGCTCTGCAGGGAAGCAGGCAGGACGTCGGTGACCTAAGGCTCAGGATTTTCTGGCTGTATGTCGCTTGGCCCTCCCTGGTCCTCATGCCAGACCCAAAAACAGCTGGGTAAGGAGTCCCTGAATTCATCATTACCTCAGCTTTATGTCCTGTGGGAATCCTGGGCCCCATCACAGGCACATTCACCACATGTGCTCTTCCCAGTCTGTGTGCTGCCCAGGTGGCAGGGTATGGTCCTAGGGATGTGGGTGGAGGCCAGACAGGGTCAGATTCCAGCTGGACTGAGGATTCCCATATGATCCTAAACTAAAGACCCCTGGGCCCCAACAGCTTTCATGGTGATATGAACTAACGCAGTGGCTCCTGAAATTCAGCCAGTTGCCTAACACCCGCATCTTTCTCCCTACGTCGTTGTATTAACTGTATTTCACTTAATTTTTTGATTACCTTTCAAGCTCATCCATCAGTGACACGAGAAGCACAGCTTGGGAAACCCTGAATTATGTCAGAGGATCACCTGGCACAGCGCCTGGCTTACAGGCAGCAGTGGGTGCCTCAGCCCCTGTGCTCACTTAGCTCTCGGTGCTCTGCTCTTTCCCCCTCTTCACCTCACCTCCTCCTTAAAACTGCTCTGTGCCCAAAACATCCTGGAAGGAGGCCTGCTTCAACTAAAGTGGACTTGGGTGGAATTATGGCAGTCTCATCCCTGACTACAGGGCCCACAAAATGCAGGTGCCCGAACTCTCTTGCCAGGGTGCAGGCATGGACCTAGGAGCATCAGGCCTCCTGGACTCTGACTCGCGACCACCCTTCTTTTAGGGCCAGATCTACATCTCTATTGGACTTCTGACTCCCTGCCCTCAAGATCCCATTTCTTCCTTTCTCTTTACAGGCTTGCCATTCACATCCCAGCATCCCTGTGTCAGAAACTCCAGATGATACCCAAGGGGAGGCGGAAGGGAGAGCTTAGCTATCACAGCAGCAGCATGATGACAAGACTGCCAGGGCACTTGGGGCTGGCCAGACTCCACTTCATGGCTGAAGGAGAGGAAGCTTAGGATTTTTTTCATTTTCTTAGAGACACCCCTGAAAGAGGGGCACCTCCACTCCCCCCTTGGCTCACCTATTCTTCTTTTCCCACCTGGAAGAGAGAAAGGCTGAGAGAGCCGAGGGGGGCAAACTACCACACAGCCACCAAACCGACCCACAGTGCCACACATCATCGCACAAACCCACTTGGTGGTGAGCAGCACTAACTCAGAGCCCGGGTGATCTGGCCCTGCCAATGCCAGGTAACACAGGCGCTCTGAGGCCTTAGGCAAAGCAGGCCCTGGTGCTAGCAAGGAGTAGAGGGTCAGTCAGTGACACCTCAGAAGTGGGTTTTCTTGTCTCCACTTAGATAAAATGTGAAATGTCACCTCAAACCAGATGTTCTGTATGCAACTCAATGTAGACATTCAGCAACACCAGATGTGTACTGACATTTCAGTATTCCTCCAAACAGCAAAACATGGAAGCCAACTAAGGCTTCCGTCTTGAGGCCTATGCGGATGAAGAGATTGACTTAGCCGGGTTTAAAACTCCAGCTGAGCTATCTCAGGGAAAGTATGTTTTCCTAAGTGCTGTGGGCTGAGAGGCTGTGTCTCTTTCCCCCCAGATTCCAACTTTGAAACCCAATCCCCACTGTGATGCTATTTGGGGCGGGGGGCGGGGGGCGGCATCAGGAGATCATTAGTTGGGTCATGAGGATGGATCCCTCATGGATGGGATTAGTGCCCCTCCCAGAAGAGGACAGAGCTGGGTCACCCTCTTTCTACCACACGGGAGAACAGGAAGCTGGCCATCCACAACATGGATGAAGGCCCTCACTTCACTGGAACCCAACCAGGTGGGCATGCTGATGGCAGACTTCCTGCCTTGTGTGAGAAAGAAATTTCTATTGTTTAAAAGCCTCCCAGTCTCAGGGACTTGGTTATAGCAGCCCAGACTAACTGAGGCCCTGAGTGAAGATATATCTATATGTGCACATTTCACTGGGGGTGTTGTTGGCATACGTGAGAGACACACAAATACGATTACAAAATAGAATAAAACAATAAATCTTCATACCACTGTGATGGATTGGGCCGTCAATTTTAAAGGCAATGATGGCTAAGTAAAATGCCAATATCTCGTTGGAATTCTAGTATCAACAATGTAAAATAATTGCTACTGGAACCTCTATTACATACAAGGAGTCTAATACAGGTCGTTTGCAAATTGTATGACTGTGAAGGAAAGCATCCATAGGGGTGCTTTGGTAACTCTCACTAAAAAACCGTAGGGAGAAAAAAAAAATGTATGTGTGGGTTTGTTTTTTTTAATAAGAAACTTTGAATGTGTTCTACTTGTGAATATTTTCCATAGCTGTTAGATTTAGCATAAGACCATTGCCCACGCTTTTTGTACCTTCCTCTGCCTGAGTTAAAATGCTCACTAAAAGGTAAGCATTTTGAAGGCTAATAACCACAGGATATGGAGAGAATGTGTTCTAGCAGTCCACGTGGGGGAATCAACATTTTTTTTCCTGTTAAATTTTTCATGGAATTCCTGCTAATAGTATGACAGGTATCTGACAGCAGAAACAGAAGATAAAATAGACACAGAAAGTTATTCGATTAGTGATTGGAAGGAAAGAGGCAAGGGCGTAGTGAGCGACTCCTGCAAATTCTCCTTGCGGAACGAATGGAAGTCTGATGAAACCAGTGGGTTTTGACCAAGTTAAGAAATCTGAGTTCTAATTTGAGAAGCATAGTGAGCATATGATACCGATGAGACACCAAAAGGACAAACCCCCCGCCGACGGGAGGTGGGGGGGGGATTGGCAAAAGCAACACAAGTGACGGATCAGAGGTATTGAAGTGTGTGCCCAGGCGTGTGTGTGTGTGTGTTTACACACTCGGAGGAAACCCCGCTGCAGAGCAGGGTAGCGTGAACCCGGAGCGGGGCTTTGGGACCATGCCACACTCTTCCTTCTCCCCTTTCCAATAAAAGGGAGAAACTGGAAAGAGATCCATTCCCCCCCTCTGTGCCTGAGGATACGGTATTTCTGGCACAATGGAGAGAACCAGATCCGTAAGCACGAAACACAGCCCTCACTATAGAATTTATCTATATGTGGTGTGTCATAGTCTATTATGAGTTTGTGTGGGGCTGGATCGGATTAAATACCCGAATCCAAGTCGTCCTTCGGCATATGAAAATACTGGCTCGGAAAAAGATTTCTCGGTAATGAATATAATGCAGAATAATGAACAGTAGCCAAAAAAGAGAGAAGACGTAAAGCCAATCAAAGGAAGGGCAGATGTTTAAAACGTCTTTTGCTATTCAGGACTGTGATCCAACAAAAGCAATTATGTTTCTGCTTTCTCAATTTCCAAACAGGAGAGAGGCACTTTGAGGTTTTCCCATGCCCCGGTCCTGTCTGCACTTGGGGCACTGGACGGGGGGAGCGGGAGGCCACGCGTAGCCCCCGGCCGCGGGTGACAAGCAAGGCTCAGAATTTGGGACAGTGAGGGGAGCCACTCCAGGCCACGGAGGTGAGGATCGCCCAAGTGGCTGTGTGTGCGTGTGGATCCGCACGTATCAAGAAGCCCAATTAAGCTCTGCTTTCCATCACACAAAAGAATCAGGAAACAAAACCATAGCTCCACGCACAAGTGGAAATGATGTCAGGTAGTCTGTCTGCAAGGCCAGGACGAGGGATGGCCTTGGCCTTTGTGGGAGGCGAGCAGAGCAACAAGATGCAGTTTCCCGGGTCCAGGCGGTACCTGGCTCCCGCCCCCCACTGCTGCTCGGGCGCCAGAAGGGCGGGTCAAACAGCAAGGCTGTGGTTTGAGCGTGCAGCTCCGAATAGGGCCATAAAATATGTATACGGCAGACGAGGTCACGCGTTAGCAACTGGCGCCTGCACGTCAGGTAGAGGTGTCCTCACTCTGTGCCACCTGATAGAAAAATACGGGTTGGGGAGAGAAGAAAGGAGAACCGTGCACAGAACCATTTTATTTTATTCCTTATATGTACAAACATGAATAATTTGACGTGATGTTTAGACAGTTTCTCCCTAACTTAAGTCTTTTAATTAAAATGAAAGGAAGGAAATATGCTTTAAATATGAATGCGAGAAGGTGTGAGTTGGCAGCCCCAGTCTACGCGCTCCTCTCTCACCGTTGTTAGAGAGCACAATAAAACCTCATCTTCCCGGGCTGCCTTTTCATAATGTTTATGGTTGTTTTAGGTAACACATAAACCATGCTGAATGTGATATTCCCCTTATTACATGTCAGGGGCACATACTCAGCCAGAGCCTGTCCTTAGTCTTGCTATTTACTTTCGTGGCCAACCCGTCAATGTATTTTCCTCGACTCACCAGGCAATATTGCAGGGCCGCCTGCGGCCGTGAAGGTAAATGCTAACTTCGCAGCCTGTGCCCAAATAGCACGGCCCGGGCTCGCCGCCGGGTGCACGAAAGCAGTATATCCTGGACTGAAAAATGGGCTCGGATGTTGGTCCTAATAAATTACATGATTATTAAAATGCTGAGCAGCTCCGGCCCATATGATTTTATTCTGCCTTTTGCTGGCTCCCCACTCGCCTGCTCTGCTTTGCCTCTGTTTTCTGTGTGCTTTACTTGTAAAATGCTAAACAAGTTTTGATATTTACCTGTTTATGATTAAATTGCAAAATGATCTGCTTAGTTCTGTTCTAAATTAAGGTCTGCATTAAATGTCATAGCATTTATCTTTCATAAAATGAGACAGCAAGGACACTAATTTCCGAGGTATTCAATCACTGCCCTGTGCCACTTGAGAGACAGCCCAGAAGCGAGCCTGCCCACAGTTCACAGCTCACTGACAGCCCTGAGATGGAATCATAAAAGTCAATTAATCATTAAAAGCTGTTACAAGCACATATCGAACCAGTCTGGCACAAAATGTTAATCAGTCCAATATCAATATAATAAATTCCTGCAAATTGGAGCGATCGATACGTTTAGGGCCTAATGAATCAATTTGAGGGCACCGGGCCACTCCTTGGGGTCCCCATGACATGGCAGCCAGGCGAGTGCTCCATCTCTAGGCGCGGTGCCAGCAGAGGTCACCTATCCTAACAGGCTGTTCACTTCAGCTGCAGTTACCACGGTGACAGCATGTCACCGGTGCCCTAGTGTCCTTCTAGGTAAGGTGGAAACCAATGCATCACTACCCTTGATGGATTTGTCAATAATACTTAGCAGGGGAGGGGGACTGCTCACATAACCCTCGCAGGTCTACAGTCCCTGAGCAGTTTGGTGTGATTTAATTGTCTGAAGAGGTGTGTGCTTCTGCATATATGTAGGAACTAAGCAGTGGTCACAGGAAGGGGGAATCGGCGGTCCGGCCGACTGCGTTCGGAAGCCTTGGGAAAACAGCACAAGAGAATAACAGGTAGCCGGAGCCATGGCCAGGTTGGTGTTACATTAACCAAGCCGCTGTGTAAGTAAGAAATAACCTGGAGCCTCTCAGATTAAGAATTTATTAGCTACAAAATTTTAATACATTACTCATGAGTGGAAATGGAGTTGCGTATTAATCCCCCCAAGGCTTAGACTCAGCAGCAGCATTTCTAGACACCTGCTTACAGACTGTAGATGTTCGCCAAGAAAAGTCCGTCAGGATAAATTTGGGGTAGCGAGAATGATCGGTGGGGGTCTCTTTCTCTCTCTCTCTCTCTCTCTCTCTCTCCCTCTGCCTCTCCCCACACTCTCTCCTCAGCACCAATTACCTGCAACCTCCCCCTTGCCCAAACAGAGCCTTGACTCCAAAAGCTTCAAGTAGACAGGACGCACAGAAATGGGATTTTTAAACCAGCCTCTTCATCATCTGTTTTTAAAAACCAGAGTTTTCATGTTTCAAAGCATTTTATCTTTTGCTATGCCTATTAAAACTGACCAGTGAATGGAGCCAAGAGCAGTTTCAGCATTGCAGAGTGAAATGAAACCTCTTTAGAAATAAAAGAAATCTCGGCTACTGAGACTCTGGGGAATCACCGTGTTCCAGAACCTTCACTGTCATTTAACATAAAACATAAAGGTTAACGCTGAATAAAATAATATCCTGGCTGATTATTTTAATCATCTCAAAGAACAACTTTTTTTCCCCTGGATTGCTATTATATAAGGCACGGACTATACCTGCTTCTAAAGTGTTTCTATACTTTTCTGCTGCACCAATAGGGTACCTCCATTCTGGTTCGTCCCCAGTAGTTACTGGGTATGTCTTCCTTGCAGTCATTTATTCCCTTATGGAAAAATGGACGCTGTGCCAATCCAAAGAAATGTTCATTTCTCCAAGCTAGTTATTTTAAAAGATTTTTTCCTTACCTGAATAAAAAGGAGGGGGAAAATCATTTTTTTACAATGGTGGCCTGAATTATAGGAAACATCAAAATAAATTACAAATTCTACGCTAAAGAAATAACTATTCAACACATTGAGACAGGGTGATGTTAAGGGTGTGCAGACAAAGGTAATGCAGTGCCTCCGCTTAATTGCCCTGACACCGTGCTTAGTTCCTCCAGCTACATTCTGAGAGCTAAAAATCTCTCATTGTTATTAATTGTATTCCTTTTAGAATGTAATGTCATATCGCTGCAGGCTGAGCTAATGAAACATACCCATATTACCAAAATAGGCATATTTCTTTTTGTTCAATGCATTCTATCAAAACTGTCTACGAAAGACATTGTGTTAAAGATCCTTTCATGGAGTAATATAAAGAATATCTCAACTACCTCAACATTTCTATTACACGATTACTAAAATGCCCAGGAGGACTAAACAATATAGTGTGAATTCAGTTATCCTATAAGACTTTGGAAATATTGCTAATTCCTGCCTCTGATTTATGTTAATATTAATGCTAGATTACATGCTATGGCTTCTGAACAGCCACTGCATACCAATTCACACAAAGGCAGGGCGCTCCCATGCACCAGAGCTATATGCCTCTATTATAATGAGAATCTGAATTATTTATCTCTATTTATCCTACAGGAGTTCGCTCGACCCCAGTCCCATTTTCTCTTCCTACTGCACATCAATGCGTGTAAACATGACTTCATAGCGGCTGCACTCTTCATATGTCCTGTCCTTTTTCAGCCACAAGGCACAGCAATAGGCAGTAGACAAAAATGTTACACCACTAAGAGAATTCATTTAAGCATTTATTTGAGGTAAGCCCTCCTAATTAAGTCAACTTTAACACAGACACGCAAATGGCAGCATGCATGCATATGTGTCTGGCGCCTAAACCACGTCTGGTGAGCCCAAAGGAAGTCAGGCAGCAGCAGGCCAAGGAGACAGTTAATAAATGCAGTCTCTCCCTTCCATAACCTCTCTGTTAGGAAAACGGTTGTCTGCTGGGGACTTGGCGGGTTCTTTTCCATTCTTTGGCTTGCGCCTACATCAGCTTTGAAAGATGTTCTGGTGATTCTGATTTGGCAGCGACACTCAGGTTGACCTGGTGAATGGTAGAACCAGTATTTCTCGTTCCCTCTTGCTCAAGGACTATGGGGAAAGGCTGAGGAGGGTTGGAATGATTGAAACTTTTAGGAAGGATTGGCCCCATAGCTATGGAATGGTGGTGTATTAGTCACGGTTCTCCAGAGAAACAGACCCAGTGGAAGATAGATAGATAAATAGATGTCATAAGGAATTGACTCATGCAACATGGAGGCTGAGAAGTCCCACGGTCTGCCATCTGCAAGCAGGAGACCCAGGAAAGCCAATGACGTCACTCCAGTCTGAGTCTGAAGGCCTGACAACTAGGGAAGCCAATGGTGTATTTCCCAGTCTGAGTGCAGAAAACTGATGTCCTAGCTCAAGCTCTCAGGCAGAGAGAGAACATGAATTCTCCCTCCACCTTTTGGTTCCCTTCATGCCCTCTCTGGATTGGATGTTGCCCACCCACACTGGGGAAGGCCATCTGCTTTACCCAGTTCACTAATTCAAAAGCTAATCACATCCAGAAACAACCTCACAGACACATCCAGAAATTATGTCTTACCAGCTCTCTGGTCATCCGATGGCCCAGTCAAATTGACACATAAAATTAACCAGCACAAATATCCTTAGCTTTCTAGAGGCCAGAAGATTCCAGAGGGCCTGCTATGTGAAATGTAATGTCATGGAACACTGTGGCCGGAAAGCATTCACAGAACTTTACAAAGCTGGTATTTCCATCAGAAGAAGAGTGAGTTGTCAGCAGTTGGAATTCTCGGGGTTTTAGGTAGCCTGAAGAGGCGCATTAAAGAAATACCCCTTATTCTGCTGCTGTTGAGGGGCTGTTGGAGTGTCGGTTACTTAGGGCTAATTATAGTAGGCTGAACAATTATCCAAACTTATTACTGTTCAAACCATATAGTCTATCGGATGCCTCTGACAGGCCCAATGTAAGTAAGGTGTCAAAACTGAAATAAACAATGGGGCTCCTGGGTGGATCAGACCATAAAGTGTCTGCCTTTGGTTCAGGTCATGATCCCAGGGTCATGGGCTCCCTGCTCAGTGGGGAGCCTGCTCCTCCCTCTCCGTCTGCTGCTCCCCATGCTTGTACTCTCTTGTTCTCTGTCAAATAAATAATCTTTAAAAAAGTAATAGATAAACAAAAAAAATTCTAGAACATGAGATTGTATTTATATATACATATATATATCCACACACACACACACACACACACACACACACACACACACATATATATACACATGTTGATATAAACTGACCAAAAATTCAAATGGTAAAATATTAATGAGCACATAATACAATGGCAATCCAGTAGAATTAATCCAGTTAATAACTGATGATTTATGAAAAGTGAGTCTAGGGCAGCCTGAGTGGCTCAGTGGTTTAGCGCCACCTTCAGCCTAGGGCCTGATCCTAGAGACACGGGATGGAGTCCCACGTCGGGCTCCCTGCGTGCAGCCTGCTTCTCCCTCTGCCTGTGTCTCTGCCTCTCTCTCTCTCTCTCTGTCTCTCATGAATAAATAAATAAAATTTTTAAAAAAAGAAAAGTGAGTCTAAAACAAGAATACTAAAATATGAAGATAGGGAACTGGGGCTTAGAATCATGTGAGACACAATAGTTTATTATTATTTTATATTATTCCTTTTCCAAGTCATAGTACAATATATAACACAGTACACACACTTCCTTAGTATATCGTGTAGAAGTGCAAACTCAGATATGGATTGAGATTGGCTATTGGTTCCTAACTTTGATGCATTCCACAGAGAGGCATGGAGGGATCGAGGAGCCAGCCCAATGGGTAATGGCAAGGCATGAAATTTGGGGAGGAGAGAGGCAGAGTCTGAGTCTCTGTGTCCACTGAGGTCCTCAGGCTCATCCTCTCCAGTTGGGCGCATGAAACAGGTGCTAACTAACTGGGAGATTCCAGGAATGGAGCCATTATTCCAGAAATCCCAGCCAGCCCCAAGCCCTCAAATCAACCCCACGGATATTTAAGCAATATATCCAGACAACCACCATCACAGCCACAAGGCCCAGCTGGGACCAAGATGGGTTTGGAACAAGCAGCTGGACACCTGGAACTCTTAGCTGGCTGGCAGCTCATGCCCATCCTGGTCTATTAATCCCCCAATAACATGACCTTTCATTTTACACAATTGAATTTTTGGATTCCATTCATGGCATTATGGCAGGCTTTTCCTGTACATTATCTTTCTCTGAAAATCTCTTCCTATAAAAAAAAAATGTGGCTTGTAAAATAGACCATCCAAGTATGTATAAAGTGAAACTCCCTTTATTGCCTTTATTCTCACCCTCCAGAGTTAACCACTGTTACTATTGGATGTATGTTACTTCCGACTTTTTTTTTATGCAGGTTAAGTTTTGTTTCAACAAAGCTCAGTATGCCCTAATATTAGACAATAATAAGTGTATCCATTTCCTAGGGCTGCTGTAACAAATTATGAAACCAGGTGGCTTACAATAGTAGAATTATTTTTCTCTTGAGTTCTAGAGGTCAGAAGTTTGCAATCAAGATGTCAGCAGGGCCACATGCCCTCTGAGGTTCCAGAGAAGAAATGGTTCCATGTCTTGTGCTAGCTCCTTCTGGAGGCTTCCAGCAATTCTTGGCATTCCTTGGTATATAGTTTTTTCACTACATTTCTGCCTCTGCTTTTGCATGGCTGTCTTTCCTTGTGGACAACTGTGACTATATTTTCCTCTTCTTGTAGGGACACCACCAGTCACTGAATTAGGGCCAATCCTCATCCAGGATGACCTCACCTCGACTTGATCTGCAAAGACCCTGTTTCCAAATATGGTTACAATCACAGATTCCTGGGGTTAGAGCTTGAACATAATTTTGGAGGGACACAATTCAGCCCACAACAATGTGGGAATTCTTGGCTGGAGCTATCCTTTGGAAGTCGCAAGCAATAGATAGGATTTAAACCCACAGCATTAAATGAGTTCAATTATATTTTAAATTTTAACTTTGGTTGCCTTCTTACTTCTTTGACATGCAAACAACTTTTTAGGTTTATGTAGTTTGAATTTACAAACACTCCTTTCAAATATTGTAGCATACATAGAAAGATCTTCCTCACTCTAAGATTGCAAATTCACCACTTCCCCTTTAGCGCTTTGGTTCGTTCGAATTTATTTTTGTCAAAAGTAGAACAGAGATACCACTTTATTTTTTCAAAGGCCCAGTTAACTGGCCTACCAAAAGGTATTTAATAATCCAAATTTTCTGCACGGTTGTGCCATGTTTATGATATAGAAAATATGCAGGTATATTTGGGTCAATTTCTTTTTTCTTCTTTAAGATTTTATTTATTTATTCATGAGAGACACAGAGAGAGAGGTAGAGACATAGGCAGAGGGAGAAGCAGGCTCCCAACGGGGAGCCCGAGGTGGGCAGGCATTGGACTTGATCCCCAGACCCGAGATCAGGCCCTGAGCCCGAAGGCAGGCACTCAACCGCTGAGCCACCCAGACATCCCATTTGGGTCAATTTCTTGACTAGCCATTAGATCCTTTCATGTGCTTGTCTATTTCTCTACCTACAGGATCTCTCTGTTTTCATCACTGTGGCTTTGTTCACATTTTCATAGCTGGTAGAGACCCTTTCCTATCACTGACCTTAATCCCCCTCCCCAAATATAGTGGCTATTCCCCCAAAAACGATTTTGCCTTCTGATGATCTTTGGTATCATTTTGTCATAGTAAAAAAAACAAAACAAAACAAAACAATAAACAAAAACTTTCATTGAGGTTGCACTGATGTCCTCTGTGAGAACAAAGTTGTTTCTCCATTATGCAAATCCTTTTTCCCTTTTTTCCGTAATCCCTCAGCAGATTTTTTTATAGTTTTCTTCACATAGGTTTTGGACATTTCTCGTGTAATTTATTTTTAGACATTTCATGTTTTGTTTGTTTTCTGTTGTGAATGGGATCTTTGAATTACACCCTGATTTCTCCTCCTACTCATTCTCCACATCAATCTGTTCGCAAGTACTGGCAATTCGTTCTGCATCTGAGATATATGGCAAAGCTACACGTGTGTCCCTGTTGCCACCCCACCGCCATCTCCTCTCATCTGGGTGGGAGGTGATCCTCTTTCTACCCATACTCTCTGCCATCCATTCTCTACCTACCAGCCAGAGCTGACTTCTCAAGGGGACTCTGAATGACATCACCGCTATTCCTCCTGAAAGCCCGTCCTTCAATGATGTCCTGTTGTCATTAAATAAGCCCCTTGTCCTGAAGCTGTCCGGCATGCTCCTGCTCACCATGCTGGATCTGGACTGTCCCTCAAACACAGGGAGCTCTTTGCTTACAGCTTCTTCCTCTCTCCACCTCGTGGTTTCCTTCCCTAGCTCTTTGCATGATCAGCTTCTTCTCAGCCTTCATGTGTCAGCTCACATTCCACCTCATAGGGGACACCTTTCCCCCTCCCTGTCCCTAATTCCTTTGTCCCATCCGATCATTTTCCTGGATTCCTTCATAGCACTTACCGCTGTCTAAGAAGTCTGATTTGTCTCTTTATGTCTTTGCTTGTTTTTGTATCGTTTATCTCCTCTAATGACAAGGCAGGTATTGGAGAACAAGGACTCTGTTTTGTCATAGCTGGGTCCCATCCGCACAAAGGGAGCCCCTCAGAAAAAATGTTGAATAAATGTCTCCCCTTTTTTCCTTCTGTCTTCTGTTTGGTTAAAAGCTATTAATTTTGGAGATCCCTGGGTGGCTCAGGGGTTTAGCACCTGCCTTCGGCCCAGGGCGTGATCCTGGAGTCCTGGGATCGAGTCCCATATCAGGCTCCCTGCATGGAGCCTGCTTCTCCCTCTGCCTGTGTCTGCCTCTCTCTCTCTCTCTCTCTCTCTCTCTCTCTGTGTGTGTGTGTGTCTCATGAATAAATAAATAAAATATTTTTAAAAAGCTATTAAATTTTTTCAGTAAGTGACCACCTATTTGTTTTGCTTTTATTTTTTATAAATTTTATTTATTTATTTGAGAGAAAGAGAGAGAGCACGAGCAGGGGGAGGGGCAGAGAGATAAGCATAATCAGGGCTCTATCCCTAGAGCCTAGGATGATGACCTGAGCTGAAGGCAGATGCTTAACCAACTGAGCCACTCAGGTGCTTCTGCTTCTTTTTTTGCTTAAATAAGATTTTTTTTTTTTAAGTAGGCTCCAGGGCAGCCTGGGTGGCTCAGCGGTTTGGCACCACCTTCAGCCCAGGGCCTGATCCTGGAGACCTGGGATGGAGTCCCACGTTGGGCTCCCCACATGGACCCTGCTTCTCTCTCTGCCTGAGTCCCTGCCTCTCTCTCTCTCTGCTTCTCGAGAATGAATAAATAAATAAAATCTTTAAAAAAAATAAAAGTAGGCTCCATGACCAATCCAAAGCCCAATGTGGGGCTTAAACTCATGACCCTGAGATCAAGACCTGAACTAAGGGTACCTGTGTGGCTCAGTGGTTGAGCGGCTGCCTTTGGCTCAGGTCGTGATCCTGGGGTCCTGGGATCGAGTCCCACATCGGGCTCCCCACAGGGAGCCTGCTTCTCCCTCTACCTGTGTCTCTGCCTCTCATGAATAAATAAAATCATTTTTTAAAAAAAGACCTGAACTGAGCTGAGATCAAGAGTCAAATGCTCGGAACCCCTGGGTGGCTCAGTGGTTGAGCGTCTGCCTTTGGCTCACGTCATGATCCCAGGGCCAGGGGATCAAGTCTCGCATAGGGTTCCCTGCAAAGAGCCTGTTTCTCCCTCTGTCTTTGTCTCTGCCTCTCTCTCTGTGTCTCTCATGAATAAATAAATAAAATCTTTTTGAAAAAGAGTCAAATGCTCAACCTCCTGAGGTATCCATGTGCCCCAACTTTTAAATATTTTATTTAATTCCCATTGGGTTTCCAAGGTATACAATTATATCATATCATCTGCAAATAATAAAAATGTTGCCTCCTCTCTACATGCATTATTTACACCTCTTATTCTGTGATTTCAGTTCCTTCAACTAGTACTTCTGCAATAATTTTAAGTGACATTGGTGATAATAAAGACCCTTGACCTGCTATTGACTTGAACAGAAACACTTCTCTTTTAGGGTTTTACCACACAGCACTGTAACACTAACATCAAAATGAATGTGTATGGTTTATCATGTTTAGGAAGTATGAATCTAGACCCGTTACAGGAAGGGTTTTTAAAAAATCAGGATCAGATGTTACTTCTAAAACACATTTTAGCATTTATTCAGCTTGATATATGATTGGTGATTAATTTATTTAAGTGGTGATTTATATTAACAGATTTCTTAATATTGAACTATTATTGCATTCTGGAGTGATCTCCACTTGATTTTTTTAATCGACTGCCCTTTCTATTTGCTAATATTTTATTCAGAATCTTCACAGCAATCTGCATGAGTACCCATACATGTGGGTGGTTCCTCGTATACAGCTCACTGTCCAGGGCTGTCATTGATGAATACACTTTGGAGAAGGAACATCATCTCTAGAAATGCAGTTGAAATAGGGAAAGGAGGAAAAAACCCCAGGATTCAGAATCGTATCATCACATAGGTTTATAACATGGTGAAAGTTTGATAATTTTGTAGAAATATGTAGAGCTCAATCACAACTGATAAAATGTCCTGCAGAATTAGTATGTTCATTTCAAAACTCTGGGTCAGAAGGTGAGATGGTACAGTCATTCTTTAACAGAAAAAGTACAAGATTCCAGAAGACAGGCTGGAGTGACCTTAAGAGCACATGACCGCCCTAAGGAGAAAGGAGCAGAAGGAGTCTCTAGGGGCATAACTCTCTCAGTGATAATCTGGGTCCACTGTGATCACATGATCCTCTATAAGCTAATGGCGGTGCCCAAGCAGAGTGGAAGCTCAGACTGATTATAATCAAGCAAGAAGAAGGAGGATTTCCCTTTTACCCTGCGGCAATAACCAGTCAGGTTTGCTTCAATCTAGTTAAAATGTAGTTTCACTAAGACTTTGCAAAGTCTGCGACAAAGAGTGCAAGAATCAATCCCTAATCTGAGCAATGCATGGAGACATCAACTATGCTACAATATTTAACTTCTTTCCTAAAGTTGTTAAGACTAGGTAATGATGCTTGAGTCCCTTATGGCCTGCTGATAATACTGGAAAATACTGTTTGGCCAAATGAACAAGCGTATAGCCCTTAAAACACTCTTTTCTCTCTTTTTTTCTGCTTTCTTTTTTCAGGACTTGTACTTTTTAAAGATTCCTAGAGAACCAGATGGGTGACGGAAAGTATCAAAATACCAGGTTTCACATGTAATACTAATATTGGGAGAAAAAAAAGTGACGCTAAAAATTATTTAGTTATTCTGAAATCTGTCACTTTGGGAAAACAACATCAGAATTAGAAAAGAATTAACCATGTGACATTGTGTCCTCACATTTTCAACACAAGTGGTGAATCACGAGGCAAAAATCCCTTCAAACAGTGGTTCCTGAGCCCTACTCTGAGTCCAGGTTTCCATCTTCCACGTGAGAGAGAATTCCCAAACCACCTGTTGAGGGGGTGACTAAGGCCTCCACTGTCCAGAGGATCTCCTGAAAATCTGGATGAGAGCCCAGGAGACAAGTGGGAAACGCCCCCCAGATGCTAGCCTGGGATGCAAAAGGAGGACCAGTTGACTGCTGGGTGAATCGATTCAAGCCGGGTGCCATGAGATGGACTGTCTCGGAAGCCCTTGATCGGGAGTCCCCGAGTGGTTGACCACCTCACTGACCCTCATGGCCTACTATGTCTGTGCTCGTCCTTTGACCACTTGGCCCTGCCTGGCCGCACCCTGTTACAGCTGCCCTGGCCGGTTGCCTGCAGCCACCCCCTGCCCTGGCTGCCCTGGCTGCAGGCTGGACTGGGTCAGGCTGCTGCCCAGCTGGGCCCCCGGCAGCCACAGCCAAATCCCATTTTGACATGAAACCATTTAAATGGAAATCCAGTTTTACAAAGCACAAGTGACCAGTAATGAAGACGTGAATGATGCTGATGAGAATTTTATTTAATTTTAAATCAATTGTGTATTCTAATTCATTAATAAAGGGGAAAAGAAAGAATACAGGAGTGCTTAATCTCATGTCGTTATTCAAATAGAAGAGAGTACTTCTTCATATAAGATTCTTAGGGAAATTGTCAATTTCCCATTTTCCCTGAAAAATCTATTTTTATAGGAGAACTTGGGCCCAACTCATTCTGTAAAAATTAGATTTGACATTACTGGACATTACACACACAAGAAGAAAGGTCTGACCAAGCGCTTGACTGAATTTTTCACGGTGTATTTTTGTTACTGTATGGATGGTCTTAAAAATGACATTAATTGCAACAAAAGCCTTGGTTTCAGTAATAATAAAGTATCTGAGGAAAATAATATCATAGTATTATTATGAGAGAATAAAAGGCTAAAAAATATGTTGTAGTAGAGACTGCGATGTTCTTTGTGGGGCCGAAGCCCTTTTCTTCCTTGGGCTCTTCTGCTTTCTTTGGGGCTTCAGCCAAAGTCAAGGTCAAGGTCAAGGTTAGGTAATGGTGATTGTTCCAGCTCTCAGACTTCTCTAAGAGTTAAAGGAACAAAAGTGTCTTCTACAAGCAAGTGTCTTCTCTATGGTATGAAAGAAGTAGACAGGAAGGGAAAACACCCTCAGCCCCCCACCCACCCTCCTATCTTCCCCACCCAGCAGGCCCCTCTCCATTTTCACTTAGAGACAGGTGATATGGGCAAGTCACTTCAACTTTTTGGGTCTTATTCCACTCATCTTTACAATGACAGTCCCTGCCTCATAGGACCACTGTAAGGATTAAATGAGAGGTTACTTATCAACTCTCGACGTGGGGAAGTGCTTAATTCCTGAGACTGCCAAATACTGAAAATAGTCAGTATTCCAAAAACCTTAGCGAATACTACTATTGCACCTGAAGGAGAGGCTAAACCTCTCCCAATGGAGGGAGGATTTCAGATTCATTCAGAGTTTAGCAAATGGCTATTTTTTATTTTTTTTGCAAAAAAACGGGATCCTACTGACTTTAAGAAACAATACAACTCTACATGTTTAAAATGTGCTGAGCAGCCACGTATGGGTTGAAAGGGAGTTGCTGGCTGTGAGAGCCCATGAAAGGCCCATGCTCCATGCTGGTCAAGGGATGCAGAAGGACAGAAGAGAGACAGGACGGGGACGCTGGGGTGAGGTGTATGGTGGGCCCCACGTCGTGTAAGTGCGTGAGATAGCATTTCCCAGCAGGTGGCAGCTAGCTTTAAGGACTGGGGAACCTGAAGGTATCCCCAGTGTTTCAAGTCAGGCTGAAAATGAAGGTCAGGAGGAAAATGGAAGGAAAAAAGTGGAAGAGGAAGCTGGGGTGTGGGCCACAGAAAGAGGAGCCACTCCAAGCTTGGGAGCAGGAAGTGCTGATTCAGGGGACATGGCCTCGCCAGACACCCCAACAAGTGGGTGCTCGGACATTTTAGGTTAGGGCATGTTATCTCTTCTACCTTTGGGGAAGGAAGAAAAAGGAAGGAAGGAAGGAAGGAAGGAAGGAAGGAAGGAAGGAAGGAAGGAAGGAAGGAAGGAAGGGAGGGAAGGTGGGAGGGAGAGAGGGAAGGGAAAAGCTACAATCAACATATTAGAAAAGTTTTTAGGACTTTTTAGCCCTAAAAAGGACTAAAAATGGATAGGACTTTTAAAAAATTTATTCATGAAAGACACACAGAGAGACGCAAAGACACAGGCAGAGGGAGAAGCAGGCTTCCTGCAGGGAGCCCAAAGTGGGACTTGATCCCAGGATCCCGGGATCATGACCTGAGCCAAAGGCACAAGCGCAACCACTGAGCCACCCAGGCATTCCTGGATAAGAATTTTTTTAAAAAATCACTGTATTAGTGGAAGCTGTTCTATAATGTTATTATATTGAGAATTTAAGAGTCAACTTTCAGGAAATCTTCACACTGCAACCAAACTGATCAATGTACACGTGACGGAGAAATTCCCGTCCTCAGCCTTGGGGATGCTCCTGCTGCCCACAGGCTCTCTCCCCCTGGGCCTCAGCATCAGCGCCTTGGGCCCCACAGCACCCAGGGCACACCCAGCCAGGGAAGCCACCCCTCCCAGGGAGCTGGGGTGGTATGTCTGATGGTCGGCACTGCACAGAGGAGTGTTTGCTCAGGCTGGTAGAGCAAGTGCCCTGCACAGTGTAGCAGCTCAAAGCCTGCTTTTGGACTAAAGGACGGGACTGGGGGCTGGGAAACCTTCACTGGAGCTCACATCTCTTCACCTACATCACTGACCGTTCTGTCTTCATGGAAGGTTGGCCCTCTGCCCGCTCTTGACCAGCCCTTGTGTTCCCATGCCAATGCTGGTGAGTGCCATTTAAAAGGTGATTTTAAAAAGTGTATGGTGGGGGTGACCTCTACAGGGGTCCTCTACTCAAGTCAAGCACACGGCAGCTTGACCACTCACCCTGTCTTTCCCTTATAATTCCAAAGGATCATTTTTCATCCTACCCTTTAGGATTTGAATAGAAGACTCGAGATGTGTCTTTTATTTATTTTATTATTTTATCTTTTAAATTATTTTGGTGACGAGGCACCACTGAACACTGATCTATGACCTACATCGTATCTACAATATCACAGGACTGGGCATAAATGTGAAACCATCTAGCTTGCCGAGGACGATCATTGCCAGCCAGAGTGAGTACACACTGCGTGAGGAATTGTCCTGCCGCTCCACAGGACAAAGATGCGATGATGTCAGCCTCCCGTCTGGTCCAGAGCTATATGACATTCACAGCGTCAATGCCATCATCACCTTGCAGACTCGTCTGTATTTGCTTTGGACAGAAGATTCTGGAATATGTTCAAGTATTACTCATCTTCAGACTTTTTTCACTCAATACTTCAAATACTTGAATTATTACTCCCAAGATTCATGTTTATTTCACTTACCTTAATGGAAAAGAGGTGAAGGGCTTAGTGAGTAGCCTTCCAAAGAAATTGTTTATTATTTTATTTTAATTCCAGTAGAGTTAACATACAGTGTATTATTAGTTTCAGGTGTACAGTGTAGTGATTCAGCACTTCCATAGAACACCCAGTGCTCATTACTAGTGCCCTCCTTAATCCTCATCACCTATTTCACCCACCCCTCACCCATCTCCCCTCTGGCAACCATCAGTTCGTTCTCTATAGATTAGACTCTGTTTCTTGGCTTACCTCCCTCTCTTTTCCCCCTTTGTTCATTTATTTTGTTTCTTAAACTCCACATATGAGTGAAATCACTTGGTATTTGTCTTTTCCTAACTGACTTATTTCACTTAGCATTATTCTCCATCCATGTCACTGCAAATGGCAAGATTTCATTCCTTTTCATGGCTGAGTAATATTCCAGTGTGTGTGTGTGTTCACGCACATATATATACCATATTTTCTTAATCCACTCATCTATTGAAAGACACTTGGACTGCTTCCAAAATTTGGCACAGCCCATGTCCATCAATAGATGAATGGATAAGGAAGATGTGCCTTCCAAAGGAATGTAAACAACCCAGGTGCTATGCAAGGCAAATGAGACTTTATTTGGCTTTGTTCCCAACAGGCCAGAAGTGGAGCTTTGTGACTTTATGACAAGCAGAGCAATGATGGGCCTGTTTTTGTTTGTTTTTAAAGTACAGAGTCTTCGGCTGCCATTAATGTTACTGTCACTTTTTTCCATACCTGTTGGAGTTTGGAAAGCATGTACTATCAGAACATTTAGGCTGCTAGCTCTGAAATAGTCGATTAGTCTGGGAATTAAACAATTAGGAGCACTGCTGCAGGATGTTAGTCCTGAAAAAAGCATTTTACAGAAACATATGTGAATCATGTTGGTTTACCAAGGCTTAAATGAAGGTGGAGATCTCCAGCATTAGCACTGTTCGAAAACTTTTAATTGAGGCATAACGTACTACCAAAACACATCCACGTATATATATCTTAAATGGGTATAAATTTTCACATCATTATTTTATTCTTGCTATTTGTATTAATAGATCTTTATGTACTTCGAAAATGAACAGAAACCAGGCACATTTTGATTATCCATCATTAACACAGGATAAAAATTCCTGTATATTTACATGCGTAACCTCTGTCTTTCAACGAAGTCTCCTTACAGTGAATGTCCAATTTTTTAATCTATGGTACAGAAATGCTAGCTGGATTTTCTATTGTCCCTCATATTTTGCTTTCATTCCGAGTCTTCCGTCAAAGCCACATACTTATTTATCCTCTCTGCATATGTTCTTGGGATATTTCTATTTAGCAGGGAAGCAGGATCAGTGAGCATCTCTGTTTTATTAAGTTTGTCAAACAACAGAATATCTGGTCTGTTGGCCAGAATTTGTTAATCTGTCAGTAACGGCTCTGTCCCAATACATCTTGGAGAGGCTGTTTTCCAACACATTCTTGGGTTCATACTTGTAAATGGTGTTAATCCACTTGTTAACTGAACAGAGGGCTAATTATTGACGTCAGATCTTATTGCCACGGTGCTGTGTGTTATTTATGTTTCTGAAGAACTTCCTTTACTCTATTTCCTGACTCCTGTGTGGGGTTGGTTCATGACGGGAGCTGATCATTTCTTCCCAAGCTTCAGAAGCCTATGCCGTGAAAGTTAAAAGGAGAAGCAACTGAGAAGCAAAGCTTCTTTTTTGGGGAGGAAAAACTAGGTCAAAAATTCTCTAGCTTTGCATACAAGGACCCCTCTGGACCCGACGTTTTTAAAGTATTGTCTATCAAATCCCAGTAGTGAAAGAGCAGAGATTTCACCTTGAGCCCAGGCTGTGCCCACAGTGAGGGGTCGGAGTGTCTGGCTTAGTCTGGGGATCAGAGGGAAGGCGGGCTGACGGCAGCCAGGCTGCCCGTGGACGTGGACGTGGATGGGACGTGGCTGCTGCCAAAGGAGGAGGCACAGCCGTCTGGTGTGAAGTTCCCAGAGGAGGGAGTGGAAAAGGAGGGAAGGAGACCGTGTCTGTCCCCTGCCCCTTTCCCCACCCCAAGACCAGTTGCAATCCCCCACGAAAGCGTGGCTGGACGCATAAGCCATGAATCCCTGAGACCGCAGTAAAAGCACGGCTCTTTCCAGGCCTGGGTCACGGAGGAGCAACACGAGGTGGGGCACGGGACAGCCCGCCAACCTCTCTGTGGGGCCCTGAGCCCCTCGAGCGTGGGGAGGTGCCCGCACAGCCTGTGCCTACGGGGGAGTGGACCCGGCCTGTGGCCAGGGGATGTGAGGTGTGGCGGACGTGGCCCAGCAGCACCAGGAGGTCAACGGGCCACGAGTGCTGATTGTCAGCAAGCCCACAAGTGGAGGTCTTGCAGAAAGGCAGAGGCAGGAGCTATGGAAGTCTGAGTTATTTCTAGCAAATAAATTCGCAGCAGGATTCCCCGTCTAAGACCGAGGGCAAGTGGGGGTTGAGTAAACTATAATGCATTCATTTCCAACTTGAGCAGGAGGAGAGGCAAAGGGGGAGGGAGAGAATCTCAAGCAGACTCTGCCCTAAACAGAGAGCCCTACACAGGGCATCAGTTCTCGACCTTGAACTCATGATCTGAGCCAAAATCAAGAGTTGGTCGCTTAATGGGCTGAGCCACCCAGGCACCTACTGAGGGATTCTAAAGCTGCTTCCATATCTTGGCTGTTGTGAATAATGCTGCAGCAAAAATAGGGGTGCATCTATCTTTTTGAATTAGTTTTGACAGAGGGTCCTGCTTCAGGTAGTGGACCATGAGGCCAAAGTGACATGTATGGTTCAGGAGGGCCATACCCAAGCTGCTTTTGGTGAACTAACCTAAGATGTTTCAGTGGCCCAGCAATGTCAGGTCCTTTGGGGGAATTACAGTCATGTGGAGTGATTAAAGCTATTTGCCTCCTGCCCTACCCTTTGTTACAGAGAAATCGAGTCTCAGGCAAAATCATGCCCCACCAATGCTTATGAAAACACAAGCTGAAAAAGAAGCATACAGGCCCGTTCTGATCAGCTTAGGGAAGTCCCTGCTTCTCTGTCCTCAACTCTGAGTGGAGGTTCACTCTGTGACTGGCACATAGTGTTCATGCAGCCCCTTGGTCCTCCAGGGCAGCTCAGCAGACAGTGTCCTCCTTTGAGCACAACCAGGGCCCAAACTGCTCCAGATCTTGATTGACATGACAATGGAGAGGCCCCCAAATTCAGTTTGTTTCAACCACAAACTGAAGTGTCACTCAGTAGAAACAACCAAGAAAAAGTTGTTTCCAACATCTATTGTGCTAGTTGGCAGACTCTCGCCAGCAGGTTTAGGGAATGATATTTGAAGCACTTGCCTCTGGGGTGTGAGTTCCCGGTAAAAGTTCTCCACCTTATCACCTGATTAGCGTCTTTCAAATGCTGAACAGGCTCCCCTAGGGTTTTCATTTAAAGCAAATGCGCACACATGCCCGTACATGGTTGATAGAGAAGTATTTAAAGTTATTACCACACAGGCGATATGGTGGGCAATGTGATAGAGTGTGTACCCAGTGTGAGTTGGGTCACAATGTGGCACTTGGCTTCCCCCGGAAGGAATGACCCAAGACAGAGCACCCAAGACAGAAGCCACAGCCTTCTCATTACTTCATCTCAGAAATGCCTTCTGACCTCCTTTGTCACATTCTGTTAAATTAGTCAATAAGCTCTGCCCAGGCTCAAGAAGAGGGCATTCCACAAGACTGTAAGTCCCTTAGAGCAGGAATGACTGGAGCTGTTACAGAGGCCACCCGACAACACAAGTCATACACCGCCCTCCATGCAGGAGCTTACAATAGGACCCCAGAAACAACTATTATTCAAGTAACTCCATCCACTTACAATTCCATATATATGTAGTTAGAATTGATGTATGTGCTATGAAGAAGCATAGGATGTTGTAAGAGTATGGCCTGCGTAACGCGGGTGCCTAAGAATTCACAGAATACCGTGTGACTATGAAGGTGGAGACAGGGTGGTGAGCCTGTATGCCAAGGACGCCACAGGTTGCCAGCAAACCACCAGAGGCTGGGCAAGAGGCCTGGAATAGAGCCTTCCCTCCATCTGAGCTCTCAGAAGAAACCAATCCTGCCCACACCTTGATCTCAGACTCCTGGCCTCCAGAACTGTGACACAGTAAATATCTGTTGTGCTGCTTTTCAGGCAGCCCTCCAAACTAATATGCAGAGTAACACTACACCCTCCACTCAAATTTGAAAGAGAGAGATGGGAAATTTGCAGTGATTGCTTATTCATGAAATATTAATTAATTAATTAATTAGGAGGAGGGGCAGAGGGAGAGTTAGAGAAGCAGACTCCCCACTGAGTGCTCAGCCTGAGGTGGGGCCTGATCCCACCACCCTGAGATCTTGACCTGAGCCAAAATCAAGAGTCGGGTGCTCAACCGACGTGCCACCCAGGTGCCCCTACTCATAAAGCAGTTTACAGCCACCTGCCCTGGCCCTGGAGGAAAGCCCGTGTGCTTTCCTGTGTGTGCACATGCACACGTGCTCAGGTACAGATATGGTCGATGCACCTGGAACCCGCTCCCATTCCCCAGAAGGCAGCCTGTGCACTGCGATCCAGTTCCGGGGCTCTGTCTTCTGCACTTTACCCCCTCCCTGCTTTGGGGGCATCTGAGATGAGCGCTGGGGAGTCTGTCCTTCTGGACAGCTGTTCAGCTTCCACAGCCTACTTTCTGCCAGAGCCATCCGGGGGGCTCAGGGCTTTAGGGGTTGGGCGGTCACAGGTCTTGGCAAACCAAACATCTGGCTTCTTGGGCAACACGGTGACCTCAAAAATTCGGTCATTTCCTGGTCTATTTGCTTCTGGTCAGTGCCGTGTGTGTGCAACCTCAGTCAATTACCCAGAGTTTCTGAGCCCAAGCCTCGGGTCTGTGCTCAATGGCCCCATGTCCTGGCCCCTCCTGCTCCCAGCCTGATGACAGCAATCTGAGACCCTCTGAAATGGTGGGCTTGAGAGGGAGGTCAAACCCTCTACCCACTGTTTGACACTGGACTGGCATTTCCTTCCTCCGCTCCTCCACTCTCTCTCTCTCTCTCTCTCTCACACACACAGAGAGACTCTCTCTCTCTCTCCAATAAACAAATAAAATCTTTAAAAAAAAGTCCATCAGTAAATGAATGGATAAGAAAGAAATATATATATTACATATATTCCATATATAATGTATATATAATATATATATATATATATCCATAATGGAATATTACGCAGTCATAAAAAGGAATGCGATCATGTCATTTGTGACAATGCAGATGGACCTAGAAGGTAGTATTCTAAGTGAAATAAGTCAGACAAAGAAAGACAAATACCATATGAGTTTACTCATATACAGAATGTAAAAAAAATGAATAAGCAAACAAAAAAGCTGAATCAGACCTTTAAATACAGAGAACAAACTGATGGTGGCCAGAGGGAAGGGAGAAAGAGCACAATGGGTGAAGGGGGTGGGAGATCTGGGTTTCCAGTTATGGAACAAATAAGTCGCAGGGATGAAAGGCACAGCCTAGGGATGATAGCCAATGATGTTGAAATAGCGTTGACGATGACAGATGGCAGCTACATTTGTGGTGAGCGCAGCATAAGGTATAGAGAAGTCGAATCACTATGTTGCATACCTGAAACTAATGTAACATTGTGTGTCAACTATACTTTAAAAAAAGAATTTTTTAAAGGGATATAGAAAGGCTCATTTGCCTCCAACAAGCCCTCCCTGCAGCTACTCGAATGCCTTTGTGAATGCCTTTGTTCTCATCACGTTGGTTTAAGAGGAAGCTTTGTTTCCAAGAAGTGCCATGCTTCAACAATATGAAATAATCATTGATCTTTCCTTAAAATCTTTCACCTCCCACTTCCAATTCTTCAGAACTTCATCTCTCTGAATTTTGAACCATTCATCTCTTTCTCTGAATTGAATTTGAGTCTTGCGTCTGTGGTACTGTTTTTTAAAAGTTTTTATTTAAATTCCAGTTAATTAACAAACAGTGTAATATTAGCTTCAGGTGTACAGTAGAGCGATTCAACACTTCCATAGAGCACCCAGCACTCATCTCAACAAGTGCTCTCCTTAATCCCCATCACCTATTTCACCCATCCCCTGGCCAACTTCACCTCTGGTAAACACACTTTGTTCAATGTATATATATATATATATATATATATATATATATATATATATATATATATATATATATATATAATTTATTTAATAGAGCAAGAGAGTACAAGCAGGGGAGCCAGGGGCAAAGGGAGAGGGAGAAGCAGGTTCCCCACTGAGCAGGGAACCCAAGGCAGGGCCCCATCCCTGGACCCCAGGATCATGATCTAAGCCGATGACAGATGCCCAACCGACTGAGCCATCCAGGCACTCCCAGTTTGTTCTCTATAGTTAAGAATCTGTTTCTTGGTTTGCTTCTCTCTTTTTTCCCTCTTTGCTAATTTTTTTTTAAATTCCACATATGAGTGAAATCATATGGTACTTGTCTTTCTCGGACTTATTTCTCTTAGCATAATACTCTTTAGTTTCATCCATATTGTTGCAAATAGCAAAACGTCATTCTTTTTTATGGCTGAGCAATAGTCCATTGTGCATATGTACCACGTCTTCCTTGCACATTCATCAGTCCCACTTTCGAGCTGCTGTTTGCCTATGAAATGCAGCCCCTGGTGCTACTCAGTAGCTCCACAGACCATAGCCAAAGCTTGCCAGTGTGGAAAAGGTGATTGATTCTACATACTTTGCTCCATAAACCTAGGGTATTGTGAACATAGCCCTGTGTATCTGTTAAGTGCAGCACACTTGTATAAAGAATGGAACATAACAGACGTGGCAACTTTTGCCCACAGAGATATTTTTATCCAGCAACTTTAAGTGGATGGAGGAAACTTGCTTTATAGGTTTTACTGTGAAACCTTTTGATATGAAAGTAATTCCTGAAAGAGTGCATATTTACTCCTGACCTACTTTGGAGTAGTGTAAGTTGTCTTGCTTTGCGTTTCATAGTCATGTGTATACAAGTGATTGGAGCAACCAGAGGATCAACTTCTCCCCAGGTCAATCACTTTTTATTTTCTTGGGTAGTTTTGGGTATCACTTGAACTGGGACAGGTAAGCCTGTATATCTTCACCAGAGAACACTTAATGATTTGCATGCCAGATGACTACGTGATAATAGGTTGAGAAGAGTCTTCAACAGGATAGACACAGAATCGATCCTGGGTATCAGAAGGATGTGCTGGAGAGATTAGAAATTAAAGAAAGGAAAAAAGAAGCCAAGTTTCCTCTGGCTCCCTGGACTTGCACGTATTCTAATCCTCAAAAGAGAAGCAAAAGAGGGCAGGGAGGATGGACTCTACCAACGAGACTCTCTTGCTGAATACGCAGAATTGAGTGCTCCAGCTGTGCTCCCAGCGGAGGCCAGAGAAGGCGTAGGAGAAAAGTCCCCAAACCCCCCCAAAATTTTAAAACTGCCAAAAGTAAGGCCACAAAGGAATGCTAAATGGTTAAGGATGATTTAGCCTATAATGGAGGTTAAAGAGAAGAGACTACTTGTTTTCCTCAGACTTAGAGGGAAGAGGAAGGAGTTTCTGGCCCAGTTCCGAGGCTCCCCTCAGGCAGAATCAGAGAACTTTCGCCAGACCACAATGGGATTCAGCTCTGAGGTAGAGTTTCTTGATGGGGAGTCCTTTGTTTGTTTGTTTGTTTGTTTTTTAAGGTTATTTATTTATTTATTTATTCATGAGAGATGCAGAGAGAGAGGTAGAGACACAGGTAGAGGGAGAAGCAGGCCCCTCGCAGGGAGCCCGATGTGGGACTCGATCCCGGATCCCAGGAGCAGGTCCTGAGCCGAAGGCAGACGCTCAACCATCAACCACTGAGCCATCCAGGCGTCCCTGTTTGTTTGTTTAAAAAAATATTTTGGACTAGGCTGGGAATGCTTCCTTTGGGTAGTTTTTTAAAGCCACATGAACACAGTGATGAGAGGACAGAGAGAGATAAAGAAAAAGAGGAGAAAGAGAAGGGAAGGGAATTCTTCTAAAAATACTATGTTCGATTACTTCTAAATCAATATATAATACTTAATATGATTTGTAGAAGGAACAGGCATTAGATATACACACTTTTTCAAATGTTTATTTAGATTCCATTTAGGTGATACACAGTGCAATATTGGATCAGAAGTAGAATTCAGTGATTCATCACTTACATGTAATGCCCAGTGCTCATCCCAACAAGTGCCCCCCTTAATGCCCACCACTCATCTAGCCCGTTTCCCACCCATCTCCCTCCATCAACCCTCAGTTTGTTCTCTATAGTTAAGAGTCTTTTATGGTTTGCTTTCCCCTCTCTCCTTTCTTTTTCCCCTCACCCCTTCCCCTATGTTCATCTGTTTTGTTTCTTAAATTCTACATGAGTGAAATCATAGGGTATTTGTCCCTCTCTTATGGACTTATTGTGCTGAGCATAATATCCTCTAGATCCAACCACATCATTGCAAATGGTGAAATTTCATTCTTTTTGATGGCTGAGTGATATTCCATTGTGTATATAGACCACCTCTTCTTTATCCATTCATCAGTTGATAAACACTTGGGCTCTTTCCATAGTTTGGCTATTGTTGATAATGTTGCTATAAATATCGGGGTGTATGTAACCCCTTAAATCTGTGTTTTTGTATCTTATGGGTAAATACCCAGTAGGGCAACTGCTGGGTCATAGGGTAGCTCTATTTTTAACTTTCTGAGGAAGCTGCATACTGTTTTCCAGAGTGGCTCCACAGTTTGCATTCCCACCAACAGTATAAGAGGGTTCTTCTTTTCTCTGCATCCTTGCTGATATCTGTTGTTTCCTGTGTTGTTAATTTTAGCCATTCTGATAGGTGTGAGGTGATATCTAATCGTACATTTGATTTGCATTTCCCTGATGATGAGTGATGTTGAGCATCTTTTCATGTGTCTATTAGCCATCTGGATGTGTTCTTTGGAAAAGTGTCTATTCGTGTCTTCTGCCCATTTCTTAACTGATTATTTGTTTTGGGGGTGTTGAGTTTAACAAGTTCTTTATAGATTTTAGATACTAACCCTTTATCAGATATCAGTCATTTGCAAATATCTTTTCCCTTTCTGTAGGTTGCCTTTTAGTTTTGTTGTTTCCTTTGCTGTGTGGATGCTTTTTATCTTGATGAAGTCCCAATAGTTCATTAAAAATACCATGTTTTGGGATCCCTGGGTGGCGCAGCGGTTTGGCGCCTGCCTTTGGCCCAGGGCGCGATCCTGGAGACCCGGGATTGAATCCCACATCGGGCTCCCGGTGCATGGAGCCTGCTTCTCCCTCTGCCTATGTCTCTGCCTCTCTCTCTCTATCTCTGTGACTATCATAAATAAAAATAAATAAAAATTAAAAAAAAAATACCATGTTTTTGAAAAAAATTATTCATGAGTCAACCAGACAAGGAATCAGGGAAGAGAAAGAAGAAGCTAAGGTTTATCAACTTTCGTGGTTCCTGGGTGGCTCAGTTGCTTAAGAACCCAACTCTCGGCTTCAGTTCAGGTCATGATCTCAAAGTCATGATATTGAGCCCCACATTGGGTTCCACACTTGGCATGGAGTCTGCTTGAGATTTTCTCTCTTTCCCTCTGCCCCCTCTCTGCTCAGGCACAATCTGCCCCCTCTCTCTTAAATAAAATAAATAAATAAAACCTTTTTTAAAAAAAAAGATTTACCAACTTTCTCCTCCCTATCCTATGGCAGTAGGCTTGTCAATATCCACAATACATGTGGAAGGGGGGAAATGGAGAATTCGACATTATGATCAACCTTTTAAAATATATCAGGTAAGGGAACTGTCGCCCAGAGAGGTTAAGTAACTCCCAAAGGGCACACAGCTCACCAGTGTCCAGACCAATGTTCATTCAACATGAGGTCTGACCAAGCCCAGATCCTATGGCCCATAATCCCTGTTTCAGGGTGTGCTGAGGTCAGTACTGAGGCGTGAAGCCCCCACGTGTCCCCATGGTCCCCTGTGGTGAGCCTTTTGTTTACACTGTTCTTGCTTCCCAGAATCCTGTGCCACATTAGTTCATCTGAAAAGTGCATTTCCACTGAGGTGTTAATGTCTGTTATCATGAAATAAAATATATTCCTGAGCACATTAAGAATTCAAATGCTACAGAAACACGTAAAAGATGACAAAAAGTTTTTCTTCCCTCTCCTGACCTATCCTTTCCACTGAGGAAATTGCTAGTAACAGTTTTGGGTGTGCCCTCCTGGAAAAATGTACTCAGCGTCTAACCAGGTCTATATCCAATAAGGACTTTCTGCTATAATACCTTAACCCAAAGGAGTGATCATTATTATGAGAATTTGAGGTAAAGTAATTATGAAGTAATAATTAATTTTTGCATTTTTATTAATTTTTTGCATATGATTAATTAATGACAACAGCTAAGGCTGATTCATAATTCTTTTGGATTAGCACCTGGAAAGGACCTTACTGGATCCCACCTCATCTTCAAAACAGCATATAACGTAGATAGTACTGTGGTTTCTCCAACGGGACCCGTGAAGACCTGGGAGAAAGTAAGTCTCCTACAGTCTTACAGCATTAACGGCTGAAGCCAGGAGTTGCCCTCCGGACAGTGTCACCTCCCACCTTGCCTTGTTAAGCACCACAGATCACCATTTATTCCAGAAATGCCACAAGCATCTCGGGTAACAGAAAATAAGAGAAATGCCACTCAGAGGTCAGCCACCTGAATAGAATCCATATTCTCATTTATTTTGGTGTTTCCTACAGTGACTTTCCCCCTGCACTCAAAACCTAGACCCCCTGATATTCACGAGGATATTCGCATGCAGAAAATTCTACAAGGGGAAAGGAATCCAGCTGCTGTTGCTTATACTCTGAATGATGAACGTGTCTGCAAGAACTGTCCTAGAAAATCCAGATCTGGCTCTGTATTTAGGGTAGAGGGGGGAATAAGTGATGTCACTGCCCTGGGTCTTCCGATAAGGGAAATCCTGGAAGGTGGCTGGCGGCCTGGCAGGTGGCTGGACACCAGTGACAGAACCACCCCCGCAGCCCAGACAAGGCAAGGAAGGGGACCTGGGTGCCATGGACACCAGCCACCACAACCTTTTATGCTAGATTGACACAGAACTTCAGGATTGTCATGAGGCTAGATAAAATATAATCATATTTGGGGGCCTCACAAGGAAAGAGTATCACCACACAGGATCATCACTGTATTTACCATGAATCATTCTTCAGATAGGGAAGACATAGCTAGAAAAATTGATTTTCAAACTGCCTGGCTGGGCCTACATATTTGTTTGTTTTTGTTTTTAAGATTTATTTATTTATTAGAGAGAGAGAGAGAGAGAGAGCATGAGCAGAGGGAGGGCAGAGAGAGAGGGAGAAGCAGACTCCGCACTGAACAGGGAGCCCAATGTGAGGCTGGATCCCAGAACCCCGAGATCATGACCTGAGCTGTAGGCAGATGCTTAACCAACTGAGCCACCTAGGCACCTAGATACTTGTTTTTATTAATGATGAAGAAAGAAGAAATCTTAATAGCCTTCTTATATTATGGTCTTAAGGATGTTCTTATATTATAAAGGTGTTTAAGGAAGACTGACTGAAAAGCATGAGTTGCAAATCGCATTCTAAGAACACTGATAAGCGATCCATATTCATATCACTATCTCTCCTGAATGTACTCAGATATAAATAGCAGCACAGATATTTAAAAGCTGTCCTCCCTGAAAAAAAAAAAAAGTAATTAATTGGTGTTATACACAAAGGACTTCTCTAGGGTTTTTTTGTTTTGTTTTTTTGTTGGTTTTTTGGTTTTTTTCTGGTTTTTTTTTTTTTGTAACTAGCACAGCTTTAATTACAAGTAATTGTTCTCAAAATCAGGCTGCTCATAAGTTCTGCATTCTAGACAGTGATTATGCATCAATACACTAATCTATCACTTTCATTATTTTAGTCATTTGGGTGTGTAAATTTGTATTTAATTCAGACAACAAACGAGGCAGTTCCCACTGTTACTCTCTATCCAAGTATGCCTTTTTAAGGCACAATTTGGATGATTTAGATTTTCATTCATTCACTTTTACTTAGGAAAATAATAATACATTGTTGTTGTTTTTTTCTTTTGCTGACTACTAGGTAAATACAATGGCATCAGATGTACAAGGAGCTGGGTTTGTTACTAGTTCATAGAGAATTTTACTAAGTACCACTGCAGAACTGCATTTCCTACTTCTTTATAATGAACTGAAGTTTGCAGAAATTACCCTACAGAAATCTCTTAGTGGATTAATGGTAACCCATTCCTTCCGCCATGCGGACCTTGTAAGTTTCTTTCTTCCCAAGCTAGAAACTGAACTGTAGCTTGGATCACTAATTCCCAGTGGTCTATGGATTCTCCACTGGGCTTTTGTATATCTGAATGAATTTCAAAAATAAAATTTAAAAGCCATCCCAGGACATCTGATGGGAACATATTATCTGCCCTTTATCCTTATGGACAACTCCACTATTTTTTTCCAGATCTCTTATGCATGTAGGCAGAAATTCTTTATTTCCTGAATATAGTTAAGTTTTCTCGAATGTCAGACAAATGGTGATGCTGTTTCTTTTTTTTTTTTTTTTTGGTGTGATAGTCCAATTCCTAGAAAAGAAAGTTTGAACTGAAAAACAAATGGAATTAAAAATCTTACCCCTACTTATAAAAGAAAATAATCAAATGGTATCTTTGGTAGACATTGGTTGAATAACCTTCACAGGATAGGTGCAAACAGTGCTTTAGCTCTACTTGAGACTATGTCCTCTGATGACAAACTATGCTAGTATCCACCTCAAAATCTATTTGAAATTAGAAACATTGAACAAGCTTTTCCTTACTTTACTATGTTTCAAATGAACATATTTCACTCTCCAAATGAACTCCAGTGTAAATCTGGTTCTTCCTCTGCTTTCTGAGCTTCTCTTGGTTCTTCAATACTCAGTTCTTCAGCTTTTACTGTATTCTCCTACTTACCCAAAACAAGTGCATGCTTGTCATCAGGTGACATCATCCCAAGTCTGATTGAACAGTATTTATTTCACAAGGGGTGTTTAACCAATGCTTCCCAGTGCTTTACTAGAGTTTTCACTTACATGAAAACTTTAAAAAGTTAGTTTTGGAAGAGGTAAAGGTTACTGGTTGGGGAGACTCCAGGGTGACCTACAGACACAAGAAATAGTTTCCAGGCCAGAATGAGCAAGTCCAAGAGCAAAAATGGATGCCAAGTTTGGTGAAAACACCGAATCATCTGTATAGGACTACTGACAAACGAGATGGATAATTCCATGAGGATCACTGATGGAGGAAGAGGGAGACTTTTAAATTTAGGTGGAACTGCTCCAATGGGCCACTGGGGGCTTAGGGACCTCACTGGCATTTTCACATCCTGGTCACGCTCCCTTTATGGATGTTCTCACTTACATCTTTAAGCTGGCCACCCGAGTAGTAAAAAATGAGACATACCATCATGATAGGTGTCCAGCGGCTGCCTCCAGGATCTTAAAGCCTGTCAATTTAGTGGAAAATAAGCAGTTATCTGACACAAATAGACTGAAAACCCATGCTCAAATTTACATTTTGAGTTCCCATCCCCCTGTGAGCATCACTGTACTGCCTAAGACCACTGTAATCTGGGGATGATCTTGCCTTTAAATACCTGATGAACCATTGAAGGAAACAGCACCCCAGTTGTGTAAACAGGAGCCACTGACTCTGTTTCCAGTTACTGACATGAGCAGAAAAGCAGAACACAATCACATTCCCGACTCATGCGCTTTATGTGCAGTTTTGCTGCCACTTGTATTTGTACATATGAGGAACTCAATAGATGACTTTTGAACAAAGAGATTAACTTGCTCCTTACAATGAGATTTCTGCTATATGCAAAAAGAATTTCAGTGGCACATCAACTAATGAAGACAGTTAACAGCTGAGAGACTCATCCTTCAAGCCACACTGAGAGCAAAAGCAAAAGTTTTGAGTGGCACAGGCAGGCCAGCGATCAACCTTTAACAGAATAAACACGCGTCTATATATTGTTTGTTTCCATTCCTGGGAACAAGAAATAGATGCTTTTGGTAAAAATTAAAGAACTATAGGGGCACCTGCCTGACTCAGTATGTAGTGTAAGCGACTCTTGATCTCAGGACTGTGAGTTCAAGCCCCACGTTGGCAATAGAGATTACTTAAAAATAAAACCTAAAAAAAAAGTTAATCCTAAGAGAAAAGACAAATAGATACTGTTAGAATTTTGAGAACCTACTTTATAAGCATCCTTTAAAATGTGTCAACTACAGAACCCAGATAGCCATACTGATTTTTATCATGTTCAGGTAATATTTTGCAGAGAGAGGTGATTTCCAACATTAGACAACAACTCTGTTGCTGGAGAAACTTTCTTGGGGTTGCAAGATAGGTCAGAGAGTGCTCTAGAAGCCGTAAAACACCCGTGTCCTGCATTTGTCATGCAGAACAATAAAAGTGGAACAACCAAAAGTAATGGTCTTGCCAAAAGTAGATGACAGTGAGCCACGCTGCATATACAACTCAAATATTTTCAGGGAGATGAGAGTACTGCTCCTTTTGCTGGGTAATGGAAGGTCTTAGCTTAATGGAATAAAAGGGCAGCAGGGAGGCCCCTGTTGCCTGGAATCCAGACTCTGGAGTCGAAGTTCTTGCTCTCAGAGGATTTCTGGAAGAAAACTCTGGGGACAGGCAGTGCTATTAAAGGGAGGTTTTCTTCTCAAAGAGGCTTTTTGCTTCCATCCTTCCACAGGTAGGATGCTTCGAGTGATACTTGCCAAGTCTTACCGCTAAACAGGCTTGGAGTCCTTGGGTAAGATTTTTTTTTAAGATTTTATTTATTTTTTCATGAGAGACACAGAAAGAGAGGTAGAGACATAAGCAGAGGGAGAAGCAGGCTCCTTGTGGGGAGCCTGATGCGACTTGATCCCAGGACCCAGGATCACAGCCTGAGCCAAAGGCAGACATTTAACCACTGAGCCACCCAGGTGTCCCCTTGGGTAAGATTTTAACCTTCCTGTACTTTTCCTGGACATGGTGATTGGCCACCTATTTTCAGCTTCCGTATCAATCAAGTGATAGAACGATTTTTACTGAGCAATTGGGACAATAGAGCCCAGAGCAGGAATAAAAACACCGCTGTCCTCACCTTCTGGAAGCTTACAGTCTTCTTAGATGACATGCACACCCGTGTGGAGACAAAAAATCCATTTGCTAGGCGGTAAATCATTTCCACATGAGCAGGAGAGGAGTCCCTAGGAAAGGGAAAGCTTTCTTCAGACCAGAGTGGCCAGGACACTTTGTAACAGGGCAGGAGGCATTGCTTCCAGGTGAACATTATGGGAGAGGAGGAGCCCAGGAGAAAGGAAGGAATAAGTCTGTGACCCAAGCCGTGGCTCTTGCAGCAGGCTAATTCCTGTCCTTCGTAGATCCTTGTATGTGAGACAGGGGCTCTCTGAGGCCAGCGGCCCACCGCTCAGCCTGGCTAGGCCCATATGAACAACGGAGCCTCCCTTTACCTTTTGCCTCCACTGATTATTGGGCTAAAATCACAGTCCACCCCCCAACCCCCTCACCATCAAATGATGCTCATGGAGCCAAGAGAGGGGCCAGGCCAGAATCAAATTTTTCTACCTAATCCCCACCTTCCCTTTTTATAAACTGATTTGCAAACAGGCCGAACTTCAAAGATCACATCAGGTCGGCCTTGGCCGTTCCCAGGGGCAGGGAGCCATTCATGGTGTTATTATTATTTTTAAATTTTAATCTCATCTTTCTATCTTTCCAATAGCATCTGGACAATCTTTCAATTCTTGTCTGGTGATAATGAAATCATTAAAAAAATGTACCAGAACCCTTTTTTGCTTATCTCTGTGCCATTTGGAACATATGTGAATAAATTGAACACCACTTGCTCATTGGTTTCCTTTCTTTTCTCTCTCCCCTTGTTTTTCAAAAACTCTGTTGGAATTCAGTCACCAAAAGAGCTAGGCATCTGAGTTTCAGTATGGATCTGGGAGGTAGGTCTCAACATCCCCCACATGGCCTTGATCTAGACAGCAAGCCACAGTCTATCCAGCACATTTTTGTGGCTTGAGTGACCTACTGTCTGGGGCCTTTCTTTGTCAAAAAAATTTTTTTTTTTTAGGCTTCAGGTTCATTTTATAGCAACAGGAGACACCCCGGTCTGGGCATTTCGCACACAGTTCAGGGATGACCATGAGGAAGCCAGCGAGGCTGTTGGGAAGAAGCTAAAATATCTTAGAGCACTTGACATACATCAAAGAACATCTTTCCCTTTCTTGGAAACCCTGTTGCCAGCCTTTTCCAGCCACAGGGCCATGTTTAGCAAGAAGAGAGGAGATCTGGCTGGTCCCAGGAGAGGCCTCCCTGGAAAAGAGGGGAAAGACTTTTCCAGAAGGAACTTGCTCTAACGCATGAAAGGTTCAGCCTCCAGCTTCTCGTTCAAAAAAGTTTTTAAAGCCTTTTTAAGGAAACAATTTAAACCCAGCTGCACTTATCGATCAGTGATTTGATTTTGCTTTGTTAGGAGGGATTTGTAATCTGCTTTTAAATGTTTTTTGTTCCTGGCCTTCATTGATAGCAAGTTCTGCCCGAGGCTACTCCTCAAAACTCTTCACCGGAGCTTTCAAGTCTATGTGAATAACTAGAATAATTTTAATCTGGACCTCCCCACTCCCTCCTCCCCCCACCTTTCCCTCTTATCCACAGAAGGAAACGTAAAGGAGCTAGAAGAATTTTTCAGCAAACCCTGCCAGACCTAAAACCTATAAGAAGGAACCGTTTGTCTTTAAGAAAACGGAGAGCAAGGAAGCAAATTCTATTTACGAAGTCAGAGAGAGTCAAGTAGATTTCATTTTCTCAAGTACATTCAGCCAGTCCCCAAAAAGGTATACGGCTCCTAAAGCCCTGCCCCTGCCCGGTGCCGGCTGCAATTAAAAAATAAATTCCGAAAGGTATTATTTGGATCCTACCAGAACCTACTATCTTTGGAATAAATAGATTTTATGGAACTGTTTTATTTACAACTTTCAAAGGTTGTCATTGCGCCTTTAATGGCATTGTGAACTGTTAATTTTATGTTCCCTGCCCTACCATAGCATAGCGGTTGTTCTATTATTATAGCACCAACCAAAGAACAGAAACTGTGATCCTAATTTAACTAATCGCCTCTGATATTTCCCGAGCTCATAGAAACCAAACTCACTTATAAGATGTCTATTTTTTGTGTTAAGGCAGTGCGCACACGTGTTATTCTGTACGACGTGAGCATACGCCGACACATGTATGATCTTTACGAGTTTATTTAGCAAGAAACCAAATATGTGAGGAAAAGAGACTTTTCAAGTGGTGTCTTAATTGTCTTTCATGCAAGTTCTACAGATCATTACTGAATGTTTACAGGTCCTGCATGGAATGACTTCACACCAAAGGAGAGGGTAACATATCTTCATTGTTTATAAAAATGACAGCTCCTAATGGACCATATTAGCTTTAACACAAACTATTAAATCCCCTTCATTAAATTTTTCTGTGTTCTGTTTCAGCATCTCGTTAGCTCTGGGAAGTAGGTGCAAACTCCGAAGGAAATGCAAGCACACATTGAGACGATTATAGATCATGGTTATTAGATAAGCCTCGGGAGGATGTTTTTCTTGGGCTGCTCTCAAGCATTTTGAAAGAGTTGTGTTCCAGGTTTGAGGTCCCATGTTTCTTCCTCTTAAACTATGAGCAGCTGTAGCACATGACCTACTTCTGTAGGGCCCTGTAATGATTTCCTTCCTTCGGAGGCTTCAGGAGTCCTCCTTCTGCCCTGTGAAAAAAGGGACAAATATTTTAATCCAAGCAAAATGCTGAAGCAGGTTTTGTTGGTTTCAGGGAAGAAACTCAATACAGCTCCAGCACTGAGTGTAGGCCTCAAATTGGAACCAGCTGGGCTGCAGAAGGGCTCGGAGACCTCTGGGGGAAGGCAAGGACAGGCTTGCCTAGGGCTGCGGCCCATACACCTGCAGAGATGGCCTACACCTCGGCAGGCGGCTGGACTCACCCGAGGATCGGAGCCTGTCACACAGCACGGCAGCCGCCCTGCCGGCACTGGCGGTCCCCAATAGCAAGTACCGACGGGTGACAATTGCCCAGAAGACCTCTTTTAACGTAAATCTTCCTCATAACAACAATATAGCCTCATTATTCTTTTGGAACATAGTTGGCACAAATCAGACAGAAATACACATTTCCTTAACTATTTCTTTTTGGCAGTCAAGGGGAGAAAGTCTTCAGGAAACTCTAGGTCTTTACAATATTTCTAGAGTTATCTTGAAAGCTCGGGGGAAAAAAGTGTCAAAAAAGCAATGCGTGTGTATTTTATATTCCCCATATTCTTTTTTGTGTTTGTTTTCATTTACAGTGTTGTTATTATGATTGGCCGGTTTTCCTTTTTTCCTTTCCAACTAAGTGAACTCACTTTTCGAGTGTGCTCTGATATCTAAACCTAGAAGACTTCGGGCAGCCCCTCGGAGATTATTTTAAATAAAGTATTTCTGAAATCATTGTATTGCAAACTCTCCATGGGTGAGGGATCAGAGTAACAGCCCATTTTTAAACCAAAAAGACTAAGATCTTTGTTTAGTCAAAGATCAGAAATCTGATTTCATTTTAAAACCAGCTTTTAATATATTTTTGGGCTGGGGGAGGATGGGACATGAAGAACAGGTTGAAATTATACAAAGTCGTCTATTTAATAAGTGTATCTTCCAAATACTGCTCGATGAGGAACACGTCATTTTTCATCTGAGTTTTTAAATTACTTACCGGGGGCAGCCCGGGTGGCTCAGCAGTTTAGCACCACCTTCAGCCCAGGGTGTGATCCTGGAGTCTGGGGATCAAGTCCCACGTCAGGCTCCCTGCATGGAGCCTGCTTCCCCCTCTGCCTGTGTCTGTCTGTCTCTCTCTTTCCCTCTGTCTCTCATGAATAAATTAAATCTTATAAATAAATAAATAAATAAATAAATAAATAAATAAATAACTTACTTACTTACCGGAATCAGAAGCCCAATGATTACAGTGCGACCATTGTAGAATCCTAAATACCTGGACCAAACGTGAAAACGGGCATCAGAAAACAGCATTGTCACGGGGTGAGGGGGACAGCGTGACACAGTGGGAAAAGGTCAGCCTGGTGGGAAAGGTGGTGATTCAGGGAAATCTGGGGAAGGTGGTTGAAATCTGGAGTTTAGTGAAATTCTCGGGAGTGTGAATTTTTCTGGCTCCTTCTAACCGGTCTTTTTAAATGAGCCACAGGACCACACTTTTTGCTTAGCATTATTCAACTTACTGGCTGATGGAAATTATCCATGTGCATGAAGGTGGGAATTTTATGTATTTTTAAAAATAAGAATTGTCAGCCCAAATAAATCTATGTGTGTGTATATGTGCGTGCACACATATATCTATCACTAAAGGGAAACAAGAATTTAAAAAGAATATTAGCTAGCAAGCCTCCCGGACGGTCCCTCGTTTCCACCCAGGTCTCCTGCAGAAGGGGTGCCCGCGGTGACAAGTGACAGCTTCCCCGCACACGGTGAGGGTGGGAAGGGTGTACCTTGCGGGGTCATGACCCAGCCCTCGTGTCACAGGCCGGCCGGCAGGACAGCAGGAGGCTCGTGTGTGCTGCGCTGGCTGGATTTCTGCCCTGTTCCAAACGCACAGGCCTGAATCTAAATTGTCAACCACATCTTTGTTCCCTTTCCCCGGAGGACGCCCCCCGCTCCCACCTCCGCGCCCCGCTGCACCCCCGCGCCCCTGCTCCCGCCGCCAAGCTGCTCAGCCACAGGGGAGACTTAATGGAGCAGCCTGAGCACGCTTCCTCTCCAGCTTCCTGTGGAAAGCCGGGTGGCTGAGACCCGGAAAGCCAGAAGCCCCGTGGAAATCCAACAGGGGAGCCCCGCATGGGGGCCGCCGGCCCTTTCAGGCCTTACTTTGATACCTTTGATAGGGGCTTGGGTTTCCCTGGGAAACACTGGCACCGCCTGGCCCTCGGTGCGGGGACAGGACGCCCGGGGCCAGCGCGGCCCGGTGGGCCCAGCCTCTCCGAGGGGTTGCGATTTCTCAAAATATGAATGCCTGGATTCAGGAAATGAGGAAATTCTACCTATCGTGGTCATTAGCAGTTTTCAGGAGCCGGGGTGGTATCATCAACTTAGCCCCCCAAAGGGAAGCCGCTAATCTAACAACCAGGAGGCGACAAGACCAAGGTTCTGCAGGTTGTATCCAGAGAGCATCACCATCCTCGCCCCGGAGCCAGCTGATACAAATAGAAGACACACACCCACATGCATTTGAGAGAAAAGCCCACCCTGTTCTCAGGAAGGGAGAACAGTAGGGAACCGGTGATCCCAGGTTGATTTATGAACTGGGGAAGTACTTCTAATTTTTTAAAAAATTTAAAAAAAAAATTTTTTTTTTTTTTTTTTTTTGGCCAAAATGGTCAGGAGGTGATGAAGACTGACTTCCCAGCCCTTCGCTGCCAAATCTTAACTGCCTGAAAACTTACAGAGATGCTTGATTAAAACTAGAATAAAAATCTCCAGTTGCCTTCAGCAAACCACAGCACCAGGGTGGGAAAAACAGTGCCAGGTTGCAGTTTAAGTATAGTTACTTGGCGCCTGCTGAAAGTACCGCTCCCTTCCTGTTTAATAATTAATTCAACTTTAAAGCCCCAAGGATCTGGACTCAGCACCAGCTTCACAAAGCAGTACAGAAACAAAATGCTTCCAGAGCTGGAGGGGGGACAGAGGAAGAAAGAATCTAACATTTCAAGAAACATCACCACATGGGGCCAGTGAAGGGGGTGGGGGGGTGGTTGGAGGTGGAAAGAACCAGGGTGGAGAAATTCGAAATAAAATAAATACGCACAAAAGCAAGGTTATTCCCGGCCACTGGCACCGGGACTGCGAGCGGCACAGTGAGCCAGAAGTCATCCGTTCGGGGAGCAGGCTGGGTGCCCGCAGGCTAGTGAGGACCCAGAGGGTAATGGGCTCAGTCTCTGGAAAAGGAGAGACCCAGCCTCGCTCTTCATTAGTGGCCTCTGCTCATTAGTCAGAGCATCACCCTGGAAAAGGCAGCAAAGGTAGGCAGTCATTCCTGCCTGGGCCCCCC
The DNA here is from genome assembly GCF_053574225.1 of Canis aureus. NCBI lineage: Eukaryota > Metazoa > Chordata > Mammalia > Carnivora > Canidae > Canis > Canis aureus. The sequence continues at coordinate 41,261,142 of NC_135621.1, read as the reverse complement.
CCCCCCTCCACCGCCCCCCCACCTCCCGCCCCACCATTCTCCTACCAGGGGATGGCCAAGGAATGCCCTGATGAGGGGCAGCCACGGAGGGAAATGAGGACACACACACGGAGGAAATGGTAGATCCCCCGTGTATTAAAAATACGATGCGGAAAAGCAGGCAAGTGCCCGGACAGCTATTCCCTTACAGAAGTTAACACCCAGTAAGTGCAAAAAAGGAGCCAGACCTCCAGGGGGTCCCCTGCATCGCGCCTTGGGGAGGGCGAGCATCACTTGCTTGCTCTAAGCTAGTGACTCCGGCACCGGCACCGAAAGCAACACGCCGTGGACGCTCAAGACAGAAGCCACCGACAGCTCCCGGAGCCCTTCTCTCGGCAGCGAGGAAAAGCGGTGCCGCGGTGCACGCAGGCCCACGCGCGATCCAGGCGCAGGCCGCGCCGCTCCTTCTCGTGCGCGTGGACCCGAAGCCTCCCAGGGCGCCGCAGAGGGCTGGTGCGCGCCAGCGGTGAACAGATTAATTAAACGAAATGAAGACCCGGGTGGCCGAAGAAAAGAGGAAAGCTATTTAAACACCAAATTGTATTTACTTTTTGCTTATTATTATTGTAAGGAAGACAGGGCACAGAACACTCACACATATCCTCTGAGACCATAGGAGGGTATTTTGAAGAAGACATTCGCGTAATTAAACGCTTGAGTTAAACAAATAATGACCTGAATATTTTCCCTAATCCTTAAAAAGGAAGGCTTTTAATATTCTACAATTGTCAAAACTATAAGGGCTATCTTCAGATTTCCCTTTACACATAAGTTAGCTCTAAAATGTGCCAATTACACCTCCCTCGTGTCTGTTTCCTATCATCTCATAGGAAAGCCTTGCCTCGAAAATGTAGCGACTCTCTTTTGAAAATAAGCCCCGTATCCCTCTCAACTGACCCCTCAAAACTGTGCCAAACTCCAGGTTGAAGGGAGTTTCCAGTTATTAAACAATTTCAAAACCAGAAGGTCAATATGTGTTCTCTATTTTTGAATCTAGTGAAAAGTCTCGCTGCTCTTTTTTAGTTTCCAATGTCCAGGTTCAAGCTAAAGTCCCTGCTTCCTTGCGATGCTGGTGGCAGTTTGGGCCAGTGAGGAACATGACGTCGAGCAAGTCATTGCATCTTTCTGTGCCTCAGTTTCTTGACCTGTGAAGTGGGGATGAACATGGCTCTTGCTGTGAAAAGCAACCAGCGGCAAAATGCGCGTGGAGCCTGGCGCACGGAGCTTGCGGCCCACAGAGCTCACTTTGAATTCAAGGGCAGTGAAGGGCATCCCTTCCTCGCCTGCCCGTGACCCCTTCCCTTTGCTAACCCTCCCTGGGGTTTGCACTTGAGTTTTGATTCCACTTGGTATGTTCTGAGTCCCTGTGTGCTCCCTGCAACTTTACAAAATAGGTGAGTTTTAAAGAGTGGGAGACTGAATTTCTATAAAGCCGATCATCTTTCCAGTACATGAGGGGAACTTCCCATTGAAAGGAGCCTCTGTGGTGAGAACGATTCTCTGCCAGCTTATGTTTTCTTTTTCTTTTTCTTTTTCTTTTTCTTTTTCTTTTTCTTTTTCTCTTTCTTTCTTTCTTCTTCTTCTTTTACTTATTTGTTTTTTAATAAACCAGGAATTTGTATGAGGCAGCGTGTTGTAGTGGAAAGAACACTAGGCTGAGCCAAGCTAGCCTCTGGGTTGGTCCAGCCACTAACAGCATAAATGCAGCAAGTTACTAACTCAAGTTCAAAGTGCATGCGGCGGTTTCCACACAGCTGAAGGAGTTCCCACACTTCTGAGGAGCACCTGGTGTTGGCTGTGCCGGGTGCACAGCCGAGGGCACGGGTGCAGCGGGGAACCCCATCTCCGGGGGGCGAGGGTGGGGGGAAAGACACTCACCTGCTCCATCCGTCCAGACTGCTCTGAGTATAGCAGAGCCGTGAGTTAAATTGGATGAGCCAGAGGGTTTATGAGGCCCAGCCAGCCCCACAGTTGTCTGATTCCATGTGACTTAGGGGTTCACTAGTGTTGTGGGCTGAGTCTCCCACCACCGAGCACACTCACACTCAGCGAGTTCTCAGCTGGTGTCACCCATTACTATTAAGACAGGAGCTGTGTTTAACCAAAGAGCATGTGATTAGTATTACAGAATTTGTATTACCAAGCTGAGATCTTTTTGCCTCTGTGCTAGTTCCCTAGGGCTTCCAGAACAAAGTAGCCCAGATTGGGTGCCTTCAACAACAGAAATTTGTTTTCCTACAAACCTGGAGGTTGGAAGTTGGAGCTCAAGGTGTGGGTAGGGTTGGTCTCTTCTGAGGCCTCTCTCCTCGGCTTGTGGGTGGCCACCTTTTCTCCCTGCGTCTTCACGTGGTTTTCCCTCATGCTGTGTGGGTCTGCATCCTAATCTCTTCATATGAGGACGCTGGTCATATGAGTGGATTAGGGCCTACCCATATGACCTCATTTGAACTTAATTCCCTCCTTAAAGACCTTATCTCCAAATACGGTACTAGTCTAAGACACTGGAGGTTAGAAATTCAACATACGGGATGGGTCAGCTCAGCACATATCAGCAACCATACCAATAAAAGCGTTGCTTATATGAAGTTTTTATAAATAACAGAGTGTTCAGATTTGTATACATGGACTGACGGGTGAAAAAACAGGCAAACAGCCTTGGTTCAGACTCCTTCCCAATACGCTCTTCTGAAGATGAACCAGCATGGGCTCTCTGACTGCCTATAAAGAATAGGCTTTCACAGTCAGCAGACATGCTACAATCAAGCAAAAATGAGGACTCTGATAACTCCAGGGGAATTGATAAAGGCAATACACTTGTTGTCTCGACCCATGAAGCTCTGGTAACATAAACCAACAGGAATCTTCTGGAACTGGGTTCATCCAGGCCAAGAAGGAAGCTGACAAGCTGCCTTGCTCTTGGCCTGGCTTGACTCCTGTGTTTTTTTAGAGAGAACTTTGAAAAGTCACTCTGGTTTGTTGGTTTTTTTTTTTTTTTTAGAGAAAACCCCAGCCTATCAATTTATGAAGAGACGGGAGAAATGTTTTACACAGTCTCAAACTTTGTCTCTCTAATTTTGGGTGACTGGTGGGCCCTCAGCTTCCCATCGCGTTCTCCCCTGGGCATGACCCCTTAAACATCTCCTCCACCCCTGCCCTTTTGCACCATGGCTGTGTGACCCCTGTCATAGTGAAAGAGAGGAGGAGCTCATTATGTAACTAATTTCTCTTTTTAAATCTCTTTCCCTCAATAGGTTTAGATGTCTGGTCATGTGCCTTTTATCTGTTTAGACTCTCATTTTGGGATTTGCTAAATACATTGGTACAAGGAAGGTATTTGAGCAGCGTATAATTCCATGAGATATTGGTCACCACATTGCTTGAGCATGAAGCTTTCAAAGAAAATTAAAGTGGAAAAAAAAAAAGATCTGGTATTGGTTATTAACTCCACCTCAGGGTGACTTCTCTTCAGGGGCAATTAAATAGCAGCTCTGGGCTGTTAAGTTTAGTGGCACCTCTTTCTTCAAGGACAACTTCGGTGCAGATCTGCTTCGATTGTACGTGCTCAAGCTGGGGCCGTCTCTGCAAAACCAGATTTTATTTGAAATCGTAGGTGTGACCACATGTCTGCGCTCTGACCTTTCTTCTTTAAGAAACAAGTTTTGCATTACCAGGTAAATGCCCTTTCGAGGGGATTTTCATGGAACACTGGTGACATCCTGTGGTCAGTTTGGTTTAAGGCAGCGACTATCTTGGGGAATAAAGAAGTAAATGTCCCACATAAATGCCACTTTGTTTTGCAAAACCAAAAGGAAAAGAAGAAAGACATTCATATTCTCGATTTATTTATTTATTTATTTATTTATTTATTTATTTATTTATTTATTTTGAGCAATGCAATTTTCCAGTGAATGTGGACAAAGTAGGTTCTGGCGACGAGTGTTTTGGTAAAGATAGAAATTTCATGGAAAGAATATAGCTTCATCAGGACGGAGGACCGACCAGTGCCGCGATGGCAGGTGTCCTTCTGCGACCCTACCTGGTTCTCACCATCTGCTATGCTAAGACCTTGGTACCTTGGCTCGACTGCCAGTCTTTGCAGGAGACAGCCTTCTGCAAAAGAGCACACAGCGTGGCTTAAAGGGAAAACAGTGGGTGTGTTGGCATTTTACACCAGTGACAATAAATTGAAGCCATTTAGTTGTAAATGTGATATTACACTTGACGGTTTCCCCTGGCAAAGCACTGAGCGGCCCATATTGAAGAGAGGCAGAGCGATGGAGCTGGGGAGCAAACCCAGTCGCCAGAGTAGCCTACCAAAGGGGCTCGTAAAAGCATTTGTCAGTCGTTTAGAATCATAACTCAGCTCAACACTCAGGGTACCAGGAGCTACCGGCTTGGTTTAAGCTGTGGAGAGCAGGCAATGGAGTTTATGTTGTTCTTCTGTTTATTAAAAACGGATGGGAGCACTTGACAGAAAAATCAAACTTCTGGCCATGGCTCATTAGTCCCTGTTGTATCTGTCAGGGGTATGTGTGTGGCGTTCCAACCAGCCGCTAGGAGTAAAATCGCTGCTGAGCTTGGTACTCTCTCTAATTTTGAACAGAAAAAGAGATGCCAATCACGTCCAAGGGGAGAAAATGGGAGGTTATTTTTACTCCACCTACTTTGGTGGACATTAAGTATGAGTGAGCTGGCTTAAGAGAAAAATGATTATAGTGGATGATTTTCTCACCAATATTTGTCACAGAGCTTTCTCCAGGAGAAGCAGGAATGTAAAGATGAATGCCGAATAAAGGCCAACATTATGGCTCTTTTATAAAAAGCACAGGTTGGGGAGAAAGATCCTTGGGGGAACTTTGTAGGCTCCTTCTGTCTGCATATGGTCATTGAAGTACAGTCTTCCATGAACTAATCTGCAGGCATCAGCCTCCCCACTGGACACGGAGGTGAGACTGGTCAATCCAGACCTGTTTACATCAACCCAAAAGAAAGAACCAGCAGCGGTCCAGTCCTTCTCTGGAGAACAACGTTCATTTATAAGAAAACATATGTCTCACGGCCTTCACTCTGTGTCCGATGCACCCGGAGACTCAGAAAGACCACAGGAACAGGAGAAATGTTGCTTTTCCTGCTGATCTGGGGTTCGGGCTCTGAATCTCCCAAAGCCTCAGATCCCTCGTGTGTAAAGATACTTAAGGACCATCATCAAGCATCTGCCCCAGAAGTTTTCCAAAGGAAAAAAATAAATGAGATAATGAGTTTGTGTCCTTTAAACACAACACCTGGCTCATCTAAGCACTCAGTAAAAGTTGTCCCTGAAATGATCAACAGTGACACCATCATCATTAGCATGGACAGCATCCTTTGTGCTCAATTGCGCCTCCCCCACACAACGTGGCAGGAGGAGCAGGTGATGTGGAATAAGGGTGAGTTTGGAGAAAGGTCCTGCCAGGGCACCTTATTCTACTGGTTGGGATGATTATGAAGCTAATAATTTTGAACTACAGTCTGAATTAAGTGCTGTGACCTATACAGAAAAGTTGTAAATGTAGTTTCTGCATTCAATAAACTTAAATCTAATCCATGTTCGTGGATACAGGAAGTTTTCTGTGCAGGCAATCTTAAGTCAATAGCTTTAAAGCAAAGTAGATGAAGCCCCTGAAGGGGGCTCAGGGCTAAACAGAGCAAGAATTCCGGAGGGAGCAGGGGGTCAAACCTAGCACCTGCTACTCATTTGGGTTCACCCCCTGGGAGCCAAGGACAAGCTGGAATCGTGTGCTCAAGGGTTTCCAGTAGGGCCCAGCAGCTCCTTGTGTGTTCCTGGTCCCTTTAAATTTGGCTTTTGTTTAGAAATGTACATGGTGGGTCCGTCTTTTTGGCTAAGGTTCTCTGCCAATAGAGAATTGAAACCAAATTGTCTGAGCGAGAAGCAGGTCAGAGATAGAAGTCAGAAGTTCTAATGACAACTTTCATTGTGGTACCTCCTTTGTCTGTAACCTAAACACTAAGTAAATCTTTTTAAAATAGTTACCCAACACCCACAATGGCGAGTCAAAACCACAGGACCAGATCTGGGGGGAGACATCCAGAGGGCATGGCTCTTCCATCAGGGGACCTGCCTGCCAGGCAGAAAGGAGCCTCCCATACACAAAAGAGTACAACGTACACCAGTGGGTTTGTGACTCATGGGAGCCAGCAGAACAGGACACAGCAGAAAAAGCCACCAGGAAGGCCTTCTGAACTGAGATTCTGTTTCAGCCTGGCCCTTGGAAGGGACAATTACCACTGGGCAGGGTGATACAGTATCTACAGGAAGGACATCAGAGCAGAAACCCAGGCCAGGACATGAGGCCGTTTATACAAGAAGGATGTCAGGAAACCTCCAGAATATCCTCTGGCAATCTGCTTGGTAAGAGCAAATGAAGATATTTCAGGCAATGCTTGGTGGACGCAACTTTATCCTGCTAATCTTGTCAGAACCAGGTTATTCCACCCAAAGAGGTGAATCAAGATGTGGGCATCCCATTAGCCCTGTGGTTTTTATTTACATTATACCCTGTCTGCCCCTCTCTTTTCCTGCCAGACAGAGCCTGCACACTGAAGGCCTGGGGAGAGCAGGGCCATAAAGGAGCATCACGGCTGTGAGCCGTATTTTCAATTTTTATTAACATTTCTTATTTGCCCACAGCCTGATTTCTTTTAGGCTTGACATAATTTGCATGATTGAGTTAATCCAAGTGTGAAATGCAGTAGGGGCCGATTCAATGGGTGGCCAGGATGGGAGCATTATGAGGATGGAAACGCCTGAGCAGGGCCCTGCCTCCCCAGCTCCAGGTGCAAAGAGACTACAATAGGACACTCAAACTGATCTGCAGGACGGAGAATGCTCCAGAAGAGTAAACTGTGTGTGCTCGGCATCTGAAATGCATTGTTCGAGGCACTTCTTCTCAAAATATTTTTCAGGTGAGGTGCTGTGTTTGAGCTGGGCAAACAGACACTCTCCGTGCGGCATCAGAATCTCTCTGAGATTTTGGGCCTCTCGTAAAAGGGATCTTTTCAGCACTTTGTTAATTTTTTTTTAAATTTATGATAGTCACAGAGAGAGAGAGAGAGGCAGAGACACAGGCAGAGGGAGAAGCAGGCTCCCTGCAGGGAGCCCGACGTGGGATTCGATCCCGGGTCTCCAGGATCGCGCCCTGGGCCAAAGGCAGGCACCAAACCGCTGCGCCACCCAGGGATCCCAATTTTTTAACCATACATTTTTACATGATTTTACATTGACAGGCAAGTACTATACACAGCCCCCAGAGACCCTTCACCTCCCCTCCCCTCATGTCAACATATCACATAGTACATTTAGTACCTGGTCCCGTTACCCAAACTGTAGACTCTGGACCTCCCAGTTCTTCCCAGTGACTAATGTCACTTTATGCATTTTGAAGGAGATGCGTCATCACACACCCATCTGGGTGATTTTTCACCACCAGAGAAAATCATTCTTGATTCCTTTTTGCAAATTGATGGTCCTGCTTGACCTTTGGGCTGATCAGGGTGGAAAGCACACTCCCCACAAAGCTGACCAGGTCATCAGAGCCCTACACGTGCCCTACATCCTTCCTGGAATCCCAGAGGAGGATAGTTTCTGCTCAGCCATTCCTTGAGCTGGGAGGGGGCCAGAAAGCCAGCTCCAAGGAGCAGCTGTTAATTCACTGGCAATCAATCGATTCTGGCTGTGGAGTATCGATGCTTCGCAGAGAATCTCCAGACCCCAAGGAAAAATCTCAAAGGGTAGTAGCACAAGGACATTCGAAGAGGGGGCATTTGGTGGGGCTCCTACCAAGCAGTGGTTCTTGCCTTTTTCCTTTTTCCTACAAACTCCTTTAATAGTGATATATAATCCCTTATATCCTGGAAATATTTTTCCAAATAATTTCACTGTCTTGTGATTTTCCAGTTAAAAAAATTTTATATCAGTGTGATCTTAGGGTTCATATGTTACAATCTTTAAATCTTATTACCTATGAAACATATTACATTTTATACATTATTACATAGGTTTATCAAGATGCGAATGACAGGATGTTTCACTTTACCAATTTAGGAACTGACTGATGAATTAATTTTCAAATGATGTATTTTCTCATCCCTGGAGACTGAATGTATATTTAAATATAGATTGAAATTTAACAACACATTATGGTGTCAAATGGACTAAAATCTATCCCATGGCCCAATATTTAAAAATCTTGCATGTTGCTCTTAAAAATTAACTGGTTCGTGTTTATCACTTGCACTTTCTTGTCTATCCATGACAAGATAAAGGAGAACATCTCACACTAATATTTGTAGAAACATGGCAAACAACACTTTGACTATATAAATAATTTCACATTTTTTATTCTCAATAAATTAAAAGCCAAATTGGATATATTTTATCTTTTTAACATTGAATTTTGAAGTGCCAGTGACATAGTTGTGTGTCGTATGAGACATTCTATAAGTCGTATTAAGAGAATTTGCAGGCCCCTTGCCATTTTATGCTTATTAGTAACTATTTTGCAATGTCAACGTCCATTATGCCTCTCTTTCTAGTCAAGTGGCCAAATAAAAGTTTAAACAACATAATGTGCAACCACGAATAAAAATTAAATCTGTGCAGTGGTGAAAATCATCCTGGAGTAGGATGTGTCTAGAATAGGTGTGTGACAAATCAGTTGGGTCATTAGCATGCTCATGAGATTCCAAGTTATCCCCAGACAGGCTCCCTAGAGACCTATCAGAGGGCTGGAAAAGTTTTGAAACAGAAAACCCTCCAAGAGTTACTTCTTCTATTTAATCCATGGAACGCCTGACTTTTTTTAGGACAACTGCCCATACATCTCAAGCCTTAGTCACAGAAAGGCTCATAAATGGGGACCTTTGGATATTTGGGGACAGGGAAGGGAGGAATGTGGAGAGAAGAGAAACAGGATGGAGGTTTGATCTTTTGCTGTTGATGGGCTCCCTTCACTCTCATCACTGCTGACCCTCATAACTCCTATGGTTTCTGTATCTGAAGATCCTTATCTCCCCAATTCACAAGAGTTTCCTACCAAAACTTTCTGACAGATCACTCCACATGGGGAGGGATGGTGACCAGGTGGGGAGAAAAAGAGCAGAGAGAAACTTATGTACTCATCAAAAAAATTTACTATAATATCCTAGCCTAGGGGAAAAAATAATAATAATGAAAAAAACCCTTTCCTTACGTTATAGGAGTTAACCTCTAGCCTATGGTGAGGGATTATAATGAGGAAACATCTAATTCCGGACAAACTGTAGAGGACTTCTTTATATCATCTACTCTCTAATCCTCAATAGATACGTGATGTTGGAAACTCAGGCCTGATTGACAATTTCTATCTGGTATTTGAGTTGAGATAGGGCTACAGGTAGGAAGACGAATCATGGGACTGTTTTGGGAGACTGTTGAAATTGGAACTTCCCAGCACCACACGGGACCCTGCTATGCACTCTTCACCCACTCATTGTTTAGGTTTGGGACTGTAGTAGATTTTAAGAGGGCTCAGCCCTTGCCTATTTAGCTCACTACTATATGCCCAGTGATTAGTATTTAACTGGAACACAGGAGAGACTCAGCAAATATTTATTTCGTAAATGAATAAATCTACACGTGAAGAGAAGGGTAAAAAACGATGAGATCTACATACAAAGCGAGTAAGTCACACAAAGAAAAAACTATTCGAAGAGCTGCACCCTTTCTATGCCAGTCAGTTCATAAATTCAGATCTGCAAATGCTATTAAGAAAAAGAACAAACTTGCAGTGCATCTGCCTTGCTGACAGTGGATAGAAGAATATTTGTAGGAGAATGTTTCTTTTTTTTTCTTTTTATAAATTTCACTTTTTCTTATGGAAATATTTAAATACATACAAAAGTAGAAAAAATAATGTGATGAGCCCCCAATATACACATCACCCAGCCTCAATGATTATTTACACAAGACCAACATCTGTTCCCCACTCACTCACCACCCCTCAACCTGTGCTGGATTATTTGAAGGCAAATCCCAGACATTGTATAATTTTATCTATAAATAGTTCAGAATATATCCCTGTTACTATTATTATATACAACAAAATTAATAAAAATCCTTTTACATCATCAAATTCTCAAACAACATTAAGATTTTCCACATAGTCTCATAATTTTTATTAAAACTTTGTTCATGTAATGTTATAAAATGTATAGAATTGTTGAATCACTGTATTGTGTATCTGAAACTAATATAACACTATATGTTGGAGCGCCTGGGTAGCTCAGCCTGGTTAAACATCTGCCTTCGGCTCAGGTCATGATCTCAGGGTCCTGGGATGGAGCCCTGCATTAGGCTCCCTGCTCAGTGGGGAGCCTGCTTCTTCTCTCCCTCTGCAGCTCCCACCCCCCTCTTGTGCTCTCTCTCTCAAATAAATAAATAAAATCTTTAAGAAAAAAAAACACTGTATGTTCATTGTACTTGAACTAAAGGAAAAAATAAAACATTTAACTTTTTAAAAACTTTTTTTTTTTTTTTTTTAAGATTTTATTTGAGAGAGAGAGACCACGAGTAAGTGGAGCAGCAGAGGGAGAGGGAGAAACAGGCTCACCACTGAGCAGGGAGTCCTGTCACAGGGCTCAATCCCAGGACCCTGAGATCATGACCTGAGCTGCAGGCAGATGCTTAACTGACTGAGGACCGTCTAGGGGCCCCCAAAACTTTTTTAAATTAGAATTGAAACAAGATGCAATCTTCATTTAACTGATATGTCTCTTAAATTTCTTTTATTCTATAAGTACCCGCTTCCTCTTTTTTTCCTTTTTCTTACAATTTATCGTTGAAGACAGCAGATTGTTTTGTAGAGTTTCCCACATCTGGGGTTTCACTGCATTCCCATGATATCTTTAACATATTCTTCTGTCTCCTGTATTTCCCATAAACTGGTGAGTAGAATAGGAGGCTTGGTGGGACTCAGGTTTACATTGTGTATTTCCTATTATATCACATCAGGAGGTGCTAAAATCTGGCTGCTTCTCTTTTCTGTGATATTAAGAATGATTAATAGGTTCAGGCATTGTCAAAACGTTCTGTCCATTGTAATGTTTGTCACCAGCTGTTCACCTAATGATTTAGCCACCATTAGTGACTATTAGTTAAATCCATTCTTTTATTTGGGCTTTTAAAATAGTGATATTTTATTTCTATCATCTCTTGTGAAAACATATTTTTTAAAGATTTTATTTATTTATTTATTTATTTATTTATTTATTTATTTATTTATGAGAGAGAGAGCACGCAAGCAGGAGGAGGGGTAGAGGTGGAGGGAGAGGGACATGTGGACTCTCTGCTGAGCATGGAGCCTGACAAACTCAAAACCCTGAGATCATAACCTGAACCAAAAGCAAGAGTCAGATGCTCAACCGACTGAGCCACCCAGGCACCACTGCAAAAACACATTTCTTTAAAAAAAAGAAAAAGTACTCGGGGGATCCCTGGGTGGCTCAGGGGTTCGGCGCCTGCCTTTGGCCCAGGGCATGATCCTGGAGTCCCAGGATCGAGTCCCACGTCGGGCTCCCGGCATGGAGCCTGCTTCTCCCTCTGCCTATGTCTCTGCCTCTCTCTCTCTCTCTCTGTCTATCATGAATAAATAAATTTAAAAAAAATCAAGGTACTCTTCTATGAGCATCTAATATCTCATATATAAAGTGGGAACAGTGAGATCTGCTTTACCTACTATTGGGTAGGCACAGGAAGCATTTGCTAAACTGAAGTCCCTATACAAATGCATGATAGACATCATGGTTGATCCTCCAAGACCCATTCCACTTTAGAGGAAGCAAAAACAAGTCATGCTAGTCACGGACTTGGTAATAGGATTGCCACTCCATCCTTATGGGTGAGCCATGAGGAGAAGCTTCCCAAGAAGCTTCTGGGAAAGGGTCCTTTCTTCTCAGTGGCACCACATGAAGAGACAGTAGGTCTTCTTTCCCCTAAACAGGGTCATATCTGTCACCTGGAATGTCACCTGGAATGAGTACTGTTATTTGCTACCAGCCTTGCTACCCCACTGAGGAGAGATGGTGCATGCCTGGATCCTTGGCGACACTATTAATTTGCTCAATCAATCAACTCTGCAGCTTATCTTCAGAATCTTCTGATGAGACATATCATATGTATTGTTGACAGCTAATGTGAGTTGGGTTTCTGTTGTAATGACAACCATCCTAACTAGTAAAGGAGGTCAGGAATGACCCTGGTGGTGACGGTGATGAATATAGCATTATAAAAAAACACCAAGCAAAAGCCAGTATTAGAGGTGTTGAATAGAATTTAAACACATAAACATTCAATGTTAGCCAACACTTATTGTGTATATACTCTGTAAAAAGCCTTATATGAAATGCTAATGTAATTTTACACAGGGAGATTTCAAGAAATGATCTATACATAATTCAAAGAAATCAGGATTTCTGAAGCCTATGACTGCATGGTCCTTCTTGAATTTGGTTTCCTCTTTAATGGGGAACCATCTTGAAATCTCCTTGAAGAATACTAACATCTATGAGTAAAGAAAGGCTTAAATTCACTCGCACCTTAGGTAAGTTCTAGGTGACATCGCCAAATTATGACTTCCCACCCACAGTTCATAAGACACTGTCAAAGGCACTTTAAGACATACAATGTCTTTATCATTTGAAAAATAATTTCCTTTTAGAACACAAAATAATGTATCTCCTTAAATCCTAGAAATATCCTGTATGCACAAAACCTTGCACCTGACTTACATGCAACATCTTCTCATCTTGAATTGCAATGTAAAATTATGTATTTGGGCAAATGGGAGAGAATGTACTTTAGAAAATTCTTAGATCTTCAAAATACTATTATGAGGCCTCACTGTTAGGGTCCAGTTGGGTGTGGTAGGTAGTGTGCTGGAAACACCGCCTAGCAGAAAATATTACAGTTAATCTTCTTGCTAGGAGACACCTCACCCAAATGAAGAGAAAGGGTCAAACCAGGAAAGAGTTGTGGACGTGAATGCCAAAAAATGGGAGGGAAAATGAAGGGTAGGAACTGGGCTGTGACTCCATAGATGAAGCAAAAAGTGGACCACAGCAACCTCAGAACAAATCAAAGACTGAATGTAGGATACATCATCTAAGATGTCCTGAAAGAAAATAGAGGGTTCATGTTTGGTCCAGGGAGATAGGGTTAGTGTGGTTAACAGTTACATAAAAAGAGGGAAATGGAGGGAGGCCCAGAAAAGATGAGGGAGTGGTTCTCGGACTGGTATAGATTTCACTCTACACCAGTGTGATGATCCTGGACACCAAAGAAAATGGCCCTACTTTCCAGGACTTGGGCCCAGCATGACCTAGAAAAGGTGGTCAGTGTAGGCATGGGGGAAGCCTGGGATAAATGAGTTAAGGCTTCCAAAGCATGAAGTCTGTGAATGGAAAGGTCTTGTCTCACTGTTTAGTGGAGTCATATCATTTAGGGGATGGAGGTGAGAGTGCTTGTGTCATATACCAGGAGAGCAAGATAGCAACCAAAGTTCAGTGACAGATGTGATGCCAGCAAGGCTCACATGATCAACCAGAGAAAGCCAAATTCTTATAAGAATAATCTTAAGACAAGGTCCAGGGGAATGCTAGTATCAAGGTCATTGGGTACAACAAGGAAAAAGGCAAGGACCAGTATTTCCTCAGTCAGGACAGGAAAGTGTTATGGAGGCCTATTTGCCAGAGGACCTCTATGAAGGCATGGTACTCTCTGTCCATCTTAAAGTCCTGGACTTTGACAAGAGTAATCGGTGTGTTTCACCTTCAAATCCTTATGGCAAAGAACATGCATGGGATCGGCCTATGAAAATCCTGGCAAATGTGACAAAGTATCTGCCTTGGTCGGGGCTAGGAAATCTCCCGCGTGCCCCTCCAGATCCACTGCTCATCTTTCTCCAACCTGCTCAATGGCCAGGGAGGTTCACTTGTATGGTCTGCATCAATGGGGTCCATTGGCTTCTGGCTTCTGGTTGATTCATCCATTAGCAGGTGCTGGTAGGAGGTCAGAGGAAAAGCAGAGAGTAGAGGGCAGGCATTTATTCCCTCGCTATCTTCCCTAGGTCACTGTCTTCTGAGAAGGGCCACAGCTTGTCTCAGCACAGTTCTTTCAGCCAACTCACACCCATACTTCCCATGAGCCCCCATCACACACACACACACACACACACACACACACACACACACATAAACACATCTGGTGATCGCTCTCTACCCCCATCCCTGGTCAAGTTCAGGCGTGATGAAGCTCTTGCTGTTAGTAAACACAGATACTGCACCATCCCTTATTGTCTTTCCTCAACCTGGCCCACATGGTTGTAATGAATCCCTTTATTAAGCTTTGTTCCATGTCTCAGGTCTGGTTGCACCATTACCCAGGATTCTTACCGATACATGGAATAAACTCACCATTGTCAACAAACTTGTTTTTTTTGTTTTGTTTTGTTTCTGTGCTTGCAGAATGAATTCTTAAGAGGAGTTGGTAAAACAATCTCCCTGCTTGTGAGGAAAAAGAAAGGTCAAGAAGACCCCCTTGTGGGAGTCAGTGGGTGGCAATGATTGAAGGTTGAGCAGAGAATTGGGACCCCCACCTTTTCACCACACCACAATGATAACAAGAAAAATCACCCCGGAGACACATCTCCAGGAAGTGTGCAAGCACACCACCCATGGCCAGACAGGTCCATTCCTGCCCCAATGCAGTGTCAATAGGATGGCTGCAGCCAGGCCATGGGGGCCTCCCGTTTTGCAGGAAGTGCGGAAAACAGCAACAACTTAAGAGTGAACAGAGACATCACCTGTTGCTCCTTTTGTACAACCTGTCTGAGCCCATTTGGCAAAACTCTTCTCCCCCTTACTGGGAGAGTGGCTTCCCCGCTGCCAGCAGTCACCTGTATGCAGAAGCTCAGCTCAGTGAAAAGGAATTGCAGGCCAGAAAAGGCCAATCTCTTCCCGCATCCTTCCACATCTTTACATTCTAGAATCTGGATCTACAGGAGGTCAGCACACCCTGACTCCCTCATCTTCAACAAGACTCTCCAGTGCCTCTGCGCTGATTGCACAAGACACCTTGGTGCTCTTAGATGGGATCAATGACTCGGTGGTGAGCATTCATCAACAGATATTCCTTGAGCTTTCTCTTACAAGCAACATCCAGGAGATGGTTCTGCAAGCAACTTAGCTCTCAAAGGTCTGGTTGAAAGATGCCAGTCCCCTCTCTCTAACCTCAAACAGGCAGTCTCTTCAGGTGGCCCCGATCCACCAGGTGATTTCAGGGATTATTTTAATTTAATTCTGTGGTGACCATTCTTCCACTCATTCACTCACTTGACAAATATTTATGGTTTGCTAGGTACTGGAACTGTTCTTGTTTATAAGTATAAATAAAGCCACGGTATGTGCCCGAAAGAGCTCCAACTCTGTTCGGGGAAATGGAAAAGTCAACAATTGCCTGGAACACAGTGTTCTCAGGACCCAGAGAGCCTGGGAATGAAGAGCAATGGGAGGACAGGAGAGGGAGCGACTGATTCTGCTATGGTGAAGACCGGGACAGGGAGTCAGAAAAGGCTCTCAGAAGTGGTGATATTTTAACTGGGTCTTAAAAGATGCGTGGGATTTTACCAGACAAAGAAAGGAGGCCAGAACATTCTGGACCAAGGGAACATCATGAACAAAGGCATAAAGATTCCCATCAGCCAACCCACCCCGAGTCCTTGTCCTCTATAACCTCTAAACACCAGAGGCCCTTGGGCCCTGGGCTGAGGGCCTGCTTTTCTTCTCTCCTCTGTCACATGTTCTCATCAGTAGGCTCATCTGATCTCATGCATTTAAACCTCCATGCTGGTTTCTCCAGAACTCTCCTCTGTGTGCCAGCTCATCATCCCATGACCTTGACATTTCCCCTTGGATGTTCACAAGCATTCGAAGATTATCCCACCCAAGAAGAAACCTGAGAGGCTTCTTTCAGTTCTGCCTCAGTCTCCCACCCCCATTCAATCTATCAGTAGGTCCTGCCGGTTCCACTGCCAAAGTACACCTTGAGCCCACTCATGTCTCTCCATACTCGTTGTTACTCTTGTGTCTAAGCCACCTGCCTATCCTGTCTGGACCACTGGAACAGTCTGACAACGGGCCTCTCCAATTCTAGTCTATTCTCCATATGGCATCCAGGCTGATGCTATTAAAACATAATTATTAAAATAAATAAATAAAACATAATTATTGTGCTTCCCAGGTAACAATCCTCTAATGATTGCTCATTGCACTTTAAAGGAAACCCTGCACTGTCCAGCCTGCCTTATGAGGGCTGCGGGATCTAGCCCTGCCCACCGCCGTCAGATCCTAGACCTACGGCTAGATCTCTTTCTAGCTTCAGTGTCTCCTCCCAAAGCTGTATATGGCTGACTCCTTCTTGCTCCTTATTGTTAACTGAAACATTTTTCTCTTCAGAAGAATCTTCCTTGACCACCTTGCCTAAAATACTACCCCTCCACTTCCCTTCCATAATATCCTCTTGTTGATTTCCTTTCTGGAGCTCATCACAACACAAGCAGCCTGTGGATTTTTTTTGGTTAATTGTGTTTTTTTTTTTAAGATTTTATTTCCTTCAATCAGAGAAGGACAAACATTATATGGTCTCATCCATTTGGGGAATATAAAAAATAGTGAAAGGGAATAAAGGGGAAAGGAGAAAAAATGAGTGTGAAATATCAGAAAGGGAGACAGAACATGAGAGACTCCTAACTCTGGGAAATGAACAAGGGGAGGTAGAAAGGGAGGTGGGCGGGGGGTTGGGGTGACTGGGTGATGGGCACTGAGGGGGGCACTTGATGGGATGAGCACTGGGTATTATTCTATATGTTGGCAAATTGAACACCAATAAAAAATAAATTGAAATGGCAAAAAAAAAATTTATTTCCTTGAGAGAGAGCTCAAGAGAGAGCACAGAAGAGGGAGAAGCAGACTCGCCATTGAGCAGAGGGTCCGACGTGGGGCTCACTCTTAGGATCCTGAGATCATGACCTGAGCCGAAGGCAGACACTTAACTGACTGAGCCACCTGGGTGCCCCAAGGCAAGCAAGTTCCCCGGGAGTGGCAACCCTGACTGAATTGCACTCTGTCTTATTCCAAGGGACTAGCTCTGTGCCTGGCACAGAGCAGGCTGTACAGAGATACCCTTTTGAGAGAGAATGCGTGAATGAATAATGGTTCTTTCTCCAAGCTCTCTCTATGCCCTCACCACCAAACCCTTACCCCTTTCCAGGAGATCCTCCTGGAAACTTCTGTGCTGACTAATAAGGAAGGGATGGGTTTCCTTCCAGATGCAGATGTGGGGCCAACATCACAACATTTGGATCTTAAAAGTTCTCCCTGAGTCCTCTCTGCTCCCAATTTAGAAAAGACCCAGTGCCAATGGGGACATCCTCCTGGGTTGGGTTAGGTTGGGTTTTTTTTAAAGCTCCATCAAAGCTTCTCCCTCACCCCCACTTCTACTCACTCAGTGCTTTCCTCCCCCTTGTCCACGATGGCTCAGGGCCAGGACTGACCTGCTGCCTTCCGTGTACTTCGGATGTGTTAGATGGAAGTGCTTTTGATAGGAGAGGTTGAAGGAGCTGGTGAATTACCTGCCTACTGAGTCAAGTCACACCAGGCAGTTGGACCTTTCTGACTCCTGCTCTTTCCCTGACCCTGCTCAGTAGGAAAGGAAGGCAAAAATAAAGATGAAACATGAGCAGTTAGAGCAGGAGAGTGATTATTAATATAATTATTTCTTCCCCTAGCAAGACCGAAGAACAGCCTTATGCAGCTTCCATTTATACTCCCCATTTTTTTTTCAATTTTACTTTTAATTTTTGAGATGATCCTAATGAGTTGAAAAGAGGGAGATATCTGTTTGGGAAATATGTAATTAAATACAGGATTTAATCTAACCATTAGCTGATATTCTCCTTTCTCAATTTATGTTGATTACAATCCACTTACTGTATGTGTGTACAGTGTAATTTATGGTGGTTCAACCTTTACTGGATATATATTATATGCTGGGTAATAAGCATATCAGCCACAAGGGATCCAAAGATGAATTAGACACCCTATCTGTCTTGAAGGAAGTTCAGAGGGCAGGCAAACATGTAAACAACTAATTAAAACAGTGTGATGCTTGCAATGAGAGTGTGTATGCAAAAGAAGGAGGGGGGTGTATTTTGCACATAAGAGAGATAGAAACAACTTGTGGCCACAGGTCCAACTGTGGCAGTTTGTAAATGTGGCCCTCAATCCTGAGACTTCTTTTCAGGAGAGAGGGTACCTGTGTCCCCTGCCCTTGAACCTGGGCTCTGTGACTACATAATTGATAGGGAAGTAGCTCCCCTGGAGAGAACATGTGGTGTGGCCCTGATGTTGGCCAGTGCCCACCTCTCTGCCCCTCACTTTCCAGCTCCAACCACTGTCTGACTGGGTTCCAGCAGGAAGTTCTTCTGCTGGTCTCACTAGAGTTTGTCTGCCACCGCTGTCAGTAGCTTGCTGAGGCTGCGGACATCTGAAGGCTTGACAGGGAGCACTGGGGTGGCTGGCCTCTCTCCCTCTCTTTACAGTCTCGGGGCCTTTCCATGCAGCATCCTTTGCCTTCCTCATAGGGTGGCGGTGTCAGATGGCAGTTGAACTTTTCACATGGCAGTTATCTTTCCCCCAGAGTGGGAGTTCCAAGAGAATAAGATAGAAGTTGCAAGGCATCTTATGACTGAGGCTTAAAAGGTAAGCCCAGAGTTGGTACCAAAAGGACCACAAAAGGGCATGACTCTCAGGAGATATGGCTGATTGTGGGTGACATCTTTGGAGGTCAGATGGCAGCCTAGATGCTACCTTACAAATAATAGGGAGTCATTGAAGGCATTTAACCAAGAGAGGGATTTGAGTTTTGTTTAAAACACTGATTGAGGGATGGTGGGTAATGCCTGGGTGGCACTTGGGTCGGTTGAGCATCTGGCTATTGATTTTGGCTCAGATTGTGATCTCAGGGTTGTGAGATCGAGCCCTGCATCGGGCTCTGTGCTCAGGACAATCTGCTTCAGATTCTCTCTCCCTCTGCCCCTCCCCCCACTCACACCTCCTCCCCTTCAAATAAATAAATCAATCTTTAAAAAACCAAAAAAAAACCAAAGCACTGATTCTGGGACCAGTGGACTAGATCAGGAGGGCATGACCTGTTTCTCTTTTAGGTGACACGGTGGCTTGGAGACCTCTGAAATGCCTACAGAAGGTACATACAGGGCTGGAAATCCCACAACCCCCAAGGCAGAAAGTCTCGGCCCATGTAAATTGGGCAGTCAGAGCTCCCCGGATAGAGAAGCCTCCATATGATTAAATTCTTTCTGCCACATTGCAATGTAACGTCCTAAGGTCCCAGAGGAAGCCAAGAAATGGATAACAGTTGGAAACAAAATGGGATGTGGAATCAGCGACATAAAGTGTAAAAGGCATGTCTTGGTTTCCGTTGTCGCTGGCTAGTGCCAACACCATAATTATGGGGGCCAGGGCTGGGGGTGGGGGAGCTAAGCTAAACATGGAAAGCAAGGGGTAATTGCAGCTCCGATCGCACGGCAAGAGTCCACCCCATCCTCACACCAGCCTGGTGGGTTTTGCTCTGGAGGAGCGGATGCTCGGGTGGGGAGGAAGGCTGCCAACAACGCCGTGCGTGCACTCGCTGCCAAGCCTTGGCTCACCTCCTTACAGACATTGTCCGATTTAATTTTCAGACAGTCATCTGAGGCTGGAGTCACTGTTGTGTTTTTGGAGATGAGGAAGCCAGAACACAACTCACCAAAGATCACACATCTCATAAACACTGGAGCCAAAGATAGAGCCCACGGCTTTCTGGCCCCACCTCCACGCTACGGATTGTATGGTTTTTTATAAGCTCCTCACCAGCAAGCTGTTGCCAGAGCGTTTCTAAATGAAGAAGAAAAGGACTTAACAGCTGGCCGTAGCCCCCTGAGTTCCAGATGTAAGTCTGGCCACAAGTATAGTAACGGCTTCCGAAAAGTCATCTGGCTTCTAAAAAGTGACTGGCTTTATGCTGCAGTCACTCCAACCCAGAGCTAAAAACTCTTTTATATCAGCTCCCTTTAGGAAAAGAGATCTCTCAATTCTACTATTTAAGAATTCTCAACCGTGTCCAGTCGGAAAACTCAGCAAGTGCTACTTCTCTATCCTTTCTACTGGACTCCTTTTGCATGGACTTTCCCAGCCTGTTAAATAAAAAGCAAAGCTTGGAAGGGCCAGAGGTTCTCAGCCAGCAGCGAACTGCACCTGGCTGCAGGGTCTCTATCGTCAGGGATCCATGCAGGTCACATCTCAGCGACGCCACGTCCTGGTCCAGTGTAGTGTTCAGATTCAGAAGGAGGCAGAAATCTCCAAGCCCCACGGAGCGCAATCACTCCTGGTGGCTTCACGGTACCTTATGTGTCACTCGGTGTCCAGCGAGGGGAGAGAAACGCCTTCGAGATCATTTCACACTAACAGAGATCATTTAACAAAGAACCGTCAGCTGGACGGTTGTAGCTGGGGGTGGAGATGACTTAAAGTTAGAGGCTCCGGGAAGAGGCTGCGCAAAGCTGGCACCTGGTGGTCTGAGGAGGTGCTGGCATCGCCAGCTGGTGGGGAGATGCAGCTGGGCCTGGGAGAGCCCAGCCCCACCACCAACCTGATTCCACTGCTCCCATTCCAATGAAGCTGCTGTGTGAGCAGAGCCTGAGCCAGGCGACAGGAGCAGGAGGCAAACCCCAAGGGATCAGCAACCCCCTCCACCTCCCGAGCTCGCCTTCCCCTCCTTGGGAGCCCCAGATTGGCAGAGTCTATCCCAACAGTGGCTGGCCGAGCGATAGTGTGACGTGCAGAGTCCCAGCCCCGGTGTCATAAAATATTATGCAAGTGGGCTTGAGAGAAATGGATCAAGACGCAATAGCTTAATATCTGGTGCATTTGGTGAGACTTTGAAAATACAGTTGACCTCAGAATCCCACCTCCCTCCCCCCTCCAAATCACAGCACTAAAAGACACTCATTCGGGAAAATGTTTTTCATTTAACCACTTGCTTTTTACATTAAGCCATTGCCTTGGTACTGGAAGGGGGAAAAAAGTGTTACATTATTATTGGAAACCCTGCATTGAAGTAATGCAAATCTGTCTTCAAGTTCATTTAACAAAGTGACATTTAAATTACTAAGAAGAATGGAATAAACTCTATGTTATTTGCACTCTCCCAATACACTGGGATGAAATTGTCCTGGGATCAGCAACTGATTAAGCTGATTATATACCTCATACATGTAGGATGTGGTTTTCAACCGGCCACAATCAAAATACAATTTACTTCTGTTAGTATAATAATGTAGATGCTATAAAAGGCATCTTTTGGTAAGTGGTTTTCATTTACATTTCTCCTACTATTAGCAGGGTATTTTCACAGCCTCGCTCTGACTTCTCCCTGCTTCAACCCCAGATTCTTACTGTGGAATCTTTTGGTCCTCTCTGGGTCAGCACTGTGAGGGAACCCTGAGGCATGATGGGAATGGAGCTGGGCCACACAGTGGGAATCTCACACACACACACACACACACACACACACACACACACACACCATGCCAGCCTGGCAAGTGTGATCAAAGGTGGGTGGCTCCTGAAAAGGTGTTAGGAGAAAGCTGTGGGCCTGAAGAGCAGCTAAAACAGTGCCACGTTGAAATGGATCTACCAACCACAGGCATTGTCTGGGTGCATCTGTTCTAAAAGGAACATGGGCATGAGGGCAGTGATGCCCATGGGCAATGGCTCATCCAAAAGGAAGTCAACTGTCTCGTCTCACTCACCACTCAATGCCTGGCCCAGTGCCTGCTGTTTCTCCTCTGCTCAGCATGTTGGTGGTGGGTGTCTGCATACGTCCTCAGATCACAGGAGATCTGCAGGGCAAGGTAAAGGTGTAGACGGCTCTTCTCACTTGCTTCTAGTCCGCCATGCGGGAACACACGCACCCCCAAGCCATCTGTCTGTGTACATTGCCACGACCCAGTCGTGTGTCATTACACTTGCTTATTGCATCATCATCCTGTTCTCATCCCCTTCCAGTTATTCTCAATAATGCACCCAGAGTGAGCTTTTGAAAGCTCTAGTTGGATCGTGCCCTTCTCTTATTTAAAAGCCTTCAAAAGTTTCCATTTCATCTAGACTGAAATAAAAAATTTTTAGCAGAACTTCCAAGGCCCCGCATGATCTCATCGCTGCTAAACCTGATGACTTTATTTGGTGCCATCCTCCTGCCTGTTCAGTCGGCTCTAGCTGTGTGCCTCTTGCTCCTCCCCCTTCCCAGCTTTCCAAAATGTTCTTTCTCCCATGGTTTGCACATATGACTCTTACACATTTTTTATCCCTGAGCTCATAAGTCACTTCCCCAGAAAAGCTTCCCTCGTTCCACCTTTTACCCAATTTAGAGAAGATCTCCCCCATTGTTCATTTCCTTCCAGATCTTAATTATAACTCGTAATCCAAAAGCATGTATCTAGCGAATATCCTGTTTCCCACTAGATGGTAGGTCTCAGCAAGGTAAAGACCTTGTCTTTTTCTTTTTTTAAATTAATGATTGTTTCCCTGGTGTCTAACCCAGGACCCAGCATGCAACAGGTGCTCAATAAATGCTTACAGAACAAACTATAGCTGTAATGACCTATAGCCTGACTTTGCTGTCCTCGAGAGTCTTGTCATCCACTAATGTGGAGAAGGCCGAGTTTGGATGGACTCTGGCCGCATCTTGTCGGTGTCTTTTCAAACCACTTGCCCTCTCAGGCATTCCTAATGCCATCCTCGTCTCATTGGCAGCTGGCTGCTGACATCCAAAATCAGACTAATTTATTCTCTGAGCTTAAGCGGAGCCTACACGAAGCACCCAGCCTACCTTTTCACATGAAAAAATTGATGAAGGTGATCCTCCAAGTTAAGAGCTGACTCTTCTGGCCTCCATCCATTACCAGCTCCAGGAGAACCCCCACACTGAGGCTGTCCTCCAGTGGAGCTTCTCTAATACTGATGTCTGTAAGTAAAAGGGAGACTGGTTATTGTTTTGGGATTTTTTATTTTTTTAAAGATCTTTCCCTTTCTCAATCCCCAGAGCAACCTCTTGAAGTCATGAAAAAATTTTTACTTCCCATTACACATATGCTCGATGGGTGGTGTCTAGTCAGCTAGATGCTGGTCAGAGGACAGGGATTTTGTCTGTGACCTGAGAAAAGCTCAGCCCATTTGAAGGTGGAGTCTAGGTTCACTCATTCAAGGCGACAGGCACAATGCTGATGAACCACACAGACCTGACCACTGCCACATGCGCCATGTGTTCTAGTGGATGATGGCGTGAAAAGAGAAGCTTCCCTCCCTTGGGGACCTGATAAAAATGAAAATTCTGGGTTTCAGCAAGGAACTGATCTCATTGTCAAAATTCCCTAAAACATGCCAAAATATTAAAAAATTTAAGGGCCTGATGGTTTATGTCATGAATATTTTACTTATTTCCAAATATTCTAGTTAATATAGATGCTATATTATAGGAGCTATAATTAGCTATGGAGATGCTATATTATCTCCTATAAATATAGGAGAATATTTGACACCAGATAAGGAGATTTACATTTCCATGAATACACATCAAGAAAAAAATACCCAAAATACCCAAGAGAGCCTTTATCACCTGTTAAGGTGATAGCAACATGTCTGGTTCTGTGGGTGGGTGGCAGGATGACTATGTCTCCACAAAGAAGAGGCTAAGGTCATGAGTTTAAGGTTTTATAAATTAGGGGAGCCTGGGTGGGTCCATGGTTGAGCATCTGCCTTTGGCTCGGGTTGTGATCCCAGGGTCCTGGGATCGAGTCCTGCATCGGGCTCCCCGCAGGGAGCCTGCTTCTCCCTCTGCCTGTGTCTCTGCCTCTCTCTCTGTCTCTCATGAATAAAAAAATCTTTTTTAAAAATAAGGTTTTATAAATTAGTAGCCAAGACCAAACTAACACCCCAGTATTACCTAACATTAAACGAGTTAATAATCACTTCAGCCAGTACAGACATGCACTGCTGTGCTGGCCGCAAGCAGGTAGCAGGTGGAATGCAGTCCTTCCTGCGGTGAGAGGAGCAAGTCCCCGTGGGAAAGCCGCCAGGGGGGCGGCCGCGGTCTCGGATCCCAAGTGCCGCACAGACAGCAGTGCAATCTGCAACACCTCAAAACAGAAAAAGGATGTGCCATCATGAAGCCACTATAAAATAGAAACGTTTGGTGCAGCAACATAAAAAAAGCCAGGAAGTTTTCACTCCTACCCAATGTAAGCAGTTTGGCTTTCTTTTTTAAGCTGAAATACTTAAAACAGAGAAATATTATCTGAATGGGATAATCATAGTTGGAGCTTCCATAAGCACCTTTTTTCAAGGCTTTTTGCTTTCTTTACGCTATTCTGAGCTCTATGTCGAAAAGATGAGAGAGAGAAAGCCAGTGGGGGCGCCTGGGTGGCTCAGGGGTTGAGGGTCTGTCTTTGGCTCAGGTCGTAATCCCGGGGTCCTGGGATCCAGTCCCGCATAGGGCTCCCTGTGAGAAGCCTGCTTCTCCCTCTGCCCATGTCTCTGCCTCTCTCTGTGTGTCTCTCATGAATAAATAAATAAAATCTTAAAAAAAAATAAAAGAGAGAAAGCCAGTGGTCTTTCTCCCTGGTTATTGGTTACAGGCTGAACCTGTGCCTTGTCATCTTTAAGCAAACACTGTGGCCATTATTCACTACACCTGCCATCCCCAATTCTGTGGCATTCTGGGAGGAGAAAGGGGGCCTTTCTCAATTGGGCCCGAGAGAGGCCTGAGTGGTACACGGAGGCTGGTTAATTCCACATTCTGCAATTTAAGAGCATTTTTAAAGATTTTTTTATTAGGAGGATTCTTGATCTAAAGAGGTACTTCAGGAAGTAATCAACTGTTATACTGCCAGATTGAGATAATAGCTACTTCTCAGTCTATATAAACTTAAATAATATCCACATCTTGGCCTAAGCACAGAAGAGTGAAGCATTTCAGAACAGATGGATGGGAAAGGGCTTTTTACAGCTAAAAACCCGCAAGACTCACTGAGCAGGGAAGAACACATACTGATCAAGCAGATGAGATAAGAAGCAAATTTTATCCACATCAGTTTATTTCTTATTACTCGGTAAATGAGAGAAAAGGAGGGTAAGCAAAGGAAATGAGAGAGAGAAAAAGCAACAAACTGGGATGTAGAAAAGCAGCCCACTGGTGTCAACTATGAAGCATGTCTTCATTATTCAGAAACTTCCAATTAGTTTAGATAATTTAGTCCATTTTAAAAAGTCATTTTTTAAAAAAGATTTTATTTATTTATTTTAGAGAGAGAGAGTGAGCAGGGAGAGGAGCAGAGGGAGAGGGAGAGGAAGAAGCAGACTCCCCGCTGAGCACGGAGCCCGAAACAGGGGTCTATCTCACAACTGTGAGATCCCGACTCTGAGATCACGACCCTGAGATGATGACCTGAGCTGAAATCAAGAGTTAGACACCTAAATGACTGAGCCACCCCAGTACCCCTGAAAAGTCATTTAAAAATACTTTTGTCCGGGACACCGGAGCCAAAGGAGGCTCCGGTCATGATCCTGGGGTCCTGGAATCAAGTCCAACATCGGGCTCCCTGCATGGAGTCTGCTTCTTCCTCTACCTATGTCTCTGCCTCTCTGTGTGTGTCTCTAATGAATAAATAAATAAAATTCTAAAAATAATACTTTTGTCAGTGTGCTTCCTTTATTGATGATTTAATTTTCTACCCATTTCTAAATTATGTCAAAATATGGAGACCTGGAATTTGGGCTTTTATTATGTTTCATCATTCATGGAAAGTTGGCCCTTTGGGGTGAAGCCAGATCATCCTAGTGAACCCGTAGAGGTGGATCTGAGCGTCAGTGTGGACAGGGTGGCATCTTGTGGAGATGGTCCCAGCAGAAGTCTTGACCACACCTTTTCATGCATGTCTTGAACATATAATACATGTGAAGTACACTTTACATTAGATTGTAAATTTCTTTCTCAGATTTTAAAGTATTTTTACCTTTCTTAACATCAGTTTATAAAACATGGCAGAGCCCTTATAAAAGAGCTGTATTTTTTTCTGCTTCATATTTTGCAGGCTGAAAACTAAAAAGTGATGGGGGTTCCTTGAAATTTCAGAGCATATTATTGACAAAGGTGGGAGCAGGTAAAACCCAAACCAAACAAACAAAAATTCCTTTCCACCAGAACACCTTGCCTTCAACACTAATAGCATCATTGAAATTCCATTCCAAACTCAAGTTAACATAAAATTAAGAAGTCTACGCTTAGGGAGAGCTTTGAAAAATTAAGACACATTTCTCACTAAACTTAAAATCTTCCTAAATGCAAAAAATTGTAAAAAATGTTTTCGCTCCTTTTTCATTCATTAAGTAATAAAAGTGGAAGGAAGACAAATTGATATAATCAAGCCATAAACTCAAAAATAAGACTTGCCTTTCAGGCTCTACCAACATAATGCATGTGCTTCTTTAATTACCCTTCAACACCTAGGTGAGCAGGGTTTAGTGCAAATAACTACCTTTCTTTGATGAAAATAATGTTTACATTTCAAGCTGTAGCATAATATGTCAGTTATATTTACAGCAACAATCATTCTAAAGATTTTGACTAACCTTTTTCTAGCATTGGAAACATTTTCAAGAGCACAGTCAGGTACTTATTCCTCATTTGCATGAGGCGGAGCTGTCACTTCAGTCAAAGGAAACATGCTTTCTCATTCACTAATCCACCCATTCATGCATTAGTTGAGTGTCTACTATGCCTTCTAGGGGCTAAGGCTATGGCAGTGGGGGAAAAAAACCATGTATATTCAGTCTTGTGCCCTACATTCTAGATGGGGAGACAGGAAATAAACAAAACAAATAAGTATATAATAAGAAGATGATAGGGGTGGCTGGGAGGGCCAGTCGGTTAAGCATCCAGTTCTTGATTTCAGCCAAGTGGAAATCATTATTGGTTTTGTCTGTAGAATGGGTTTAAGATAGAGAGCAGGAGAGCAGTCAGCAAGATATCCAGTGAAAGAGAGCAGAAAAATGGCACAGTGGCTCATAGGGAAGAGGACCAAGGCAAGGGATGATACACATAATACTGCCTCATTAGGCCTCCTTGAGAACTTCACGTAGATTTCAGTATGATACTCTGACATGAGTGGAATCAAGGAGTTGATGTACTAATAACATTTTTTAAATATAGACTTTTTTTTTTTTGGAGCAGGTTTAGGTTCACAACAAGACCAAACAGAGTTTCCACATATTCCTGCCCCACACGCAGACCCTCCCCACTATTAGCAATGCCCACCCTGTGGTAGATTTATTACAACCAATGCCCTGACCCTGACACATTATCACCCAAATCCCTAGTTGACATCAGGGTTTGCTCCCGGTGTTGACATTCTGTGGGTTTTTCACAAATGTAGTAACAATTGACAGAATTTAAAATAAATTTATGTGGCAATGACATTTTTTACTATGGTAAAAACACTTAACATGAGCTCTGTCCTCTTAAATTATAAGTACACGGTACAGTATGTTGTACAATGTTGTAGAGCAGAGCTCTAGAACTTATTCTCCTTGCATAACAAACTTTACACCTATTGTACGACAACCCCTCCTTCCCTCTTCCCCTCAGCCAGGGCAACCACCATTTTACTCTGTTACTGTGACTTTGGCTATTATCAACAAACAAAAGATAACAAGTATTGGCGAGGATGTGGAGAAATTGAAATCCTTGTACACTGTTGGTGGGAATGTAAAAAGGCACAGCCTCCATGGAGGACGGTATGGAGGCTTCCCAAAAAATTAAAAATAGAATTTCCATATGATCCAGTAATTCCACTTTTGGGTTTATATCCCCCCCAACTGAAATCAGGATCTCTACGAGGTAGCACTTCTACGTCCATTGCAGCAAGCCAAGATGTGGAGAAAACCTAAATGTCCATTGATGGATGAATGGATAAAGAAAATAGCAGTATATACATGCAGTGAATAACTATTTAGCCTTAAAAATGGAAATTTTTCCATTTGCAACAATGTAGACAAACCTTGAGGACACTGTGCTAAGTAAAATAAGCCAGTTACAAAAAGACAAATGCTATGTAATTCCACGACAGGATTCTAAAGTAGTAATATTCAAAGTATCATTTTTAAATAATTAAAAACATTTTTAAATAATTTAAGTTTCCATTTAAAATAATAACATTTTAGGGGCTCTTGTGTGACTCAGTCCATTAAGTGTCAGACTCTTGGCTTCAGCTCAGGTTGTGATCTCAGGGTCACGGGATCAAGCCCTGCCCCAGGCTCTGTGTTCTGCATCAGGCTCCACACGCAGCAGGGAGTCTGCTTGAGGATTCTCTCCCTCTGTTCTTCCCCCCATTCACTAGCTCTTTCTCTCTCTCTCTCTCTCTAATAAATAAATGAAATCTTTAAAATAAAATAATTACATTTTAAAAAGTGGTCATATTTTTATCATGCACTGTTCTGTGGGCTAATCGGGACAAATGCCATCAACCAGAGTTTATAATTTCAAAAACAAAAGTATAAGTGTCCTACCTCCAGAGGCAGTGCTTTTCCCTTGATGCCATACAGTGAGCAGACAATGCAGTTAACCACGCTCTGTCCCCACAGCACCCACTTAGGTGTTGAGCAGAAACAAAGTGCTGCTGGCTAAACAGTCATCAGGAATACTAATGAGCCTAACAGAATGTGGGAATTAGTCGAATGTATAAACAAAAGTTTCATATAGCAAAAGAAAATTTCAGATCACACAACTAAAAGATGAACTACACGTATAAGTACAGGCATATTCTGTGCAAAGTACAATTATAACAACATCCACTATTTGTGACATACCGTCTGCTAAGAAATTTATTCCTTTTCGTTAATTATCACCAACCACCTGCATTGCTGAGGCTATCATCCCAATGATGCAGATGCAGAGGCTGAAGCTAAAGGAGCTAGAAAGGGGCCATAGTGGATGCCGACTGAATTCTTGGTGTCTGACAGCAAAGTTCGTGTTTTTACCCTTGCACCCTTACCAAAAAAAAAAAAACCAACAACAAACAAACAAACAAACAACAAAAAAAAACAAAACCAGAAATAAATAACTTTCTGTTCATGTCTCACAAAAAACTTCCTGGGGAAAATGAGAATTGCACATTTAAGAATAAAATACTACCTACAGGAAAATGGACAAGGGTAATTCAGCACTCTGTAGCCCTGAATGCATCCTGTTCCTTCTGGAGAATACAAGATAGCTCAAAAGAGGTCCCTCACACAGTGGTCCACAAGAGATGTTCAAACACTTTATGAACTCAGCTGGTAAGATTGTAGATATTTGAGCAGTTTCATCCTAAGATTACTCTTAAGTGTGGCCATGTTGGACCTAAAGGAGCAAAGTACGCCCTTGCTATACATATTTTTAACACTTTGCATAATTCTGTCATCTACCCAGAGAACCAGGCCTCGTTAATATTCCGCAGCAGACCAAAAAATCTAGACAGAATGGGTCAAGTTTCCATCATCATGTTAAACCATATTATATTGCCATTTCAGCAATAATGTCAGTAATTAGATATTGGCTAAGTGCCTAAATCCTGGTTTGCATCTATAATTTAAATACGTATCATACTAAATAGTGTCATTGTGCAAAGCCAAGAGGTATTCAGTAGTTGGTGTTTTCCCCTTTCCTGAGACACAAAGAAACTTATTCTGCTCTCCAGAATGCAGGTGTAATGTTGGAAAATGCCTTGAAAATTCCACTCGTGCATTTGCCCGGGAAAATAACTGACTTTTTAAGTTATAAAAATATACTGGCTTTTCCATCTGAGTGGGTGGATGGAAATCGGTAGAAATGTATCATTTCCAGCTGATTTATTTATGTTATTGAAACCTTGAAAACAGTTCAAAATAAACAGCCCTAAATAGTTAGGCTCATAGGCTGAAATGTTTATCATACTTATTGTTTTGCATTGAACCTTCACTTGCACACAGGACAATTAGATCAAGACCATTTCAGTACATCTGGAACTTGTCTTTTCAAAAAGTTACTTGCTGTGGATGCAAGGAAAAAGCAAATGTCTCTTTTTTTAAGATTTTTTATTCATTTGAGAAAATGAGAGAGAACACAGCAGGGGGGAGGGGCAGAGGGAGAAGCAGACATCCTGCTGAGCAGGGAACCCAACTCGGGGCCTGATGCCAGGATCATGGGATCATGGCCTGACTAAATGTAGTTGCCCAACAGACTGAGCCACCCAGGCACCCCCAAATATCTTCTTAAACTCAAGTGTAACAAATCTGTGGCAACCAAAGAATTTCTAAAAACCTGGATGGGAGATGGCAGTCAAGCTATGTATGCCTCCTCTTCCCACACTGAGTGTCAGACAAATGGGAAGTAGTATATAGCATCTGCATACAGTATCAGTAGTTGAACTTGAATTTCATTGCAAAATGGCTTTGGTCGCAGCTTGGGCTATTTACAGAAAGCCTATTTCAGTTCTCCTTAGCCCAAATTAAACAGTCTTAGAATGTGGTACTTATAAAAGGAAACAAAGGGCCTATTTATTTGATATTGTGCATCAAAAAGAGAAGATATAAATTGCATTAATCTCCCATCTTTCTATTCTGACTCCCTTGTCTTCATGATCTGGGCACTCTTACTCAGGATGGTTGTAAATGGTCAAAGACAGATTGAATGACCTGTCTTATTGACTGGCTTGGCCACTTGGTTCCCTATTTTCTGTCCCTTGGCTTATTCTTTTGAGAGAGATAAGAAGGAGGCATACAGATTAAGCATTATGGGAGATTACTAAATGTAGTCACAATTTGTAACTCTGCCATCAAAACCTAAAGTCTATTTCTCCAGCCTCTGTGACCTGCTCCGAACAAAAAAATCCTGTGGAAGTGAGGTTGTATGAATTCCAAGTGCAGGTGTCAAGAGGCCTTGCTGCCACTTCTCTTGCTGCTGGGAACCCTTTTGCCACATGTGGACAAGCCCAGCCTGGTGTGCTAGACAATGAAACCACTTGGGGCTGACCTTACAGCTGTCCCAGGCTTCCCAGCTGAGGCCCAGACATGTGAGGGAGACTTGGCAAGAAAAGTCAAGCTGAGAACAGACCAGAGAGGCACCCCAGTGAGCTCAGCCCAAATTGTCCAAGTTTGAGGTATTTGTTACACAGTGATAGGTAACTGTTACAAAAACTATAGGCCATCACAGCCCTCTTAACAGTGATTCCCTGTCCTCAATCCTTTCCACTGAAAGGACATTGTTTCTAACAGATCTTTATCTGCCAAAGGTGATTATATCAGCAACTAGTTTATATGCCTGAAGAAGACAAGCTTAATTGTGAAAATCAAAAGGTTTCCTAGATAAGGTATGTTGGGCAACAAAGAAATTAATTCTAGTCTATTAAACAAATTAAGCCAAAAGAAAAGCATTCCCCTGGGTTGAAAGAGCTATAGATTAAAGGTTCTCAATGACAAGAATCTCCAAAGAATCAACAGAAGTACCTCCAAAATAAAGACTAAATACGACAACTCTGGCAGGATAAGAGGGCACAATACTGTCCTAGGAAAGTAGCAGGCAGATGTTTCTCCTCACTTACCTCTCTCCTGCTTTCTGCTCCACACTGCTTTGGTGAGCAAATGGGGAGCACACCCAAAGGAAGAGAGAAAGGACCACACTCCACTTCCTTGGTCCTCCTACAGAAGTCACCAGCTGGGCAGGGGAGCAGTTTTCAGCTAAGTCAAGTTTAAAGATTTGTTCATTGTAGATAGGATGGTACATCAGAGGGATCTAATCCTCACCTTGAAGCTTGTAGCTTCCCCGTAAAGGGCCAGAATTTGTGTAGGTGATAATCAGGTCCTCCTGCAATATTACATTCAGAAGGGAAAAACTGGTGTGTTAACCACTTTGACTCAACCACTTTTGAGTTGGTTTTGACTTAACCACTTTTGAGTGGTTTTGACTTAACCACTTTTCCTTCTGGTGTCCTAAATATACAATTTAAAAGGAATCAGAAAATTGCCTGGCTCAGAGGTGGCAAATTATTTCTAAGCTTAGTAGTCTCTAAAATGTTCCTAGGAGTGGTATACCTGGCTGACTTGGTCAGAGGAGCATGCGACTCTTTATCACAGGATCATGAGTTCAAGCCCCATGTTGGGTGTAGAGATTACTTAATATAAATAATTTTTAAAAATTCCCAGGAGCTATATGTCTCCATATATCAGATCAATCCTATATTTTAGAGAACTAGACAGTAAAAGGAAAGAGAAGATAGTGTGGATGCCCAGTATATTCTACTAGCAGTAACAATCGTGGGCTGGTGTTGGTGATATAACTTACAAGACGCAATAGTCTTCACTTAGCAGCAAATTTAGTTCTTTATGAAAAAAATACAAATGGATCACAGACCATACGATCATTTTACAGTTGAGAATGTAAAATATGAAACTTTGAGAAAAAAAATAACACAGGGCAAAATCTTTAAGTTTTTACTCTGGACATCAAAAGTGTGATCTATATGCAAAGAAACAAACAATCCAATCATGAAATGGGCAAAAGACATGAACAGAAATTTCACAGAGGAAGGCACAGATGTGGCCAACACGCACATGAGAAAATGCTCTGCATCACTGGCCATCAGGGAAATACAAATCAAAACCACAATGAGATCCCACCTCACACCAGTGAGAATGGGGAAAATTAACAAGGCAGGAAACCACAAATGTTGGAGAGGATGTGGAGAAAGGGGAACCCTCTTGCACTGTTGGTGGGAATGTGAACTGGTGCAGCCACTCTGGAAAACTGTGTGGAGGTTCCTCAAAGAGTTAAAAATAGAGCTACTCTACGACCCAGCAATTGCACTGCTGGGGATTTACCCCAAAGATATAGATGCTGTGAAATGGCAGGACACCTACACTCCAATGTTTAGAGCAGCAATGTCCACAGTAGCCAAACTGTGGAAGGAGCCTCGGTGTCCATTGAAAGATCAATGGATAAAGGAGATGTGGTCTATGTATACAATGGGATATTACTCAGCCATTAGAAACAACGAATACCCACCATTTGTTTCGACGTGGATAGAACTGGAGGGTATTATGCTGAGTGAAGTAAGTCAATCAGAGAAAGACACTCATCACATGGGTTCACTCATACAGGGAATATAAATAATAGTGAAGGGGAATAAAGGGGAAAGGAGAGAAAATGAGTGAAAATATCAGTGAGGGAGACAGAACATGAGAGACTCCTAACTCTGGAAAATGAACAAGGGGTAGTGGAAAGGGAGGTGGGCGGGTGGTTGGGGTGACTGGGTGATGGGAACTGAGGGGGGCATTTGACAGGATGAACACTGGGTGATATGCTATATGTTGGCAAATTGAACTCCAATAAAAAAATTTTTAAGTGTGATCTATAAAAGGAAAATGTAATAGATTAGAACTCAACAGAATTAAAAACATTTGCTCTATGAAAGACCCCATTAAGAGTATGAAAAGACAAAAGTACCTAGGCGCCTCCATCTCTTGGTCTTTTTGGCTCAAGTTATGCTCTCAGGGGCCTGGGATCGAGCACTGTGTGGGCTCCCCACTCAGTGGGGAGTCTGCCTGTCTCCGTCTCCCTTTGCTCCTCACCCTCTCCTGTTTACTCTCTCTCTCTAAAATAAATAAATCTTTAAAAACAAAAAATATGAAAAGACAAACTACACAGTAGAAGAAAATATCTGAAAACCATGTATCTAACAAAGGACTTATATCTGGAATAAGTAAGGAAGTCCCAAAGTCATCTTTTAAAAAAATTCTTGTTAGAAAATAGGCAAAATACATGAAGATACACAGATGGCAAATAAGCACGTAGTAAACTCTTCAATTTCATTAGTCATCAGGGAAATACAAATTAAAATCACCATGAAATACCATTACACACTGATTAGATGGCTAGAATAATAATTTTTTTAAAATAGTGTTAACACCCAATGCTGGTGAAGATGTAGAGAAACTGGATCACTCAGACATTACCGGTGATAATGTAAAATGGTACCACTGCTCCAGAAAATAGTCTGGCAGTTTTCACTAAAACTAAACTTGTAACTATCATGCAACCAGTAATGACATTCCTGGGCAATTATCCCAGAAAGAGAAAAATTTACGTGCATACAAAAACCTGTACATAAATGTTCGTAGCTGTTTTGTTCATAATAGCTGAAAACTGGAAACAAACCAGATGACCTTCAAGGAGCAAAGGGTAGACAACCTGTGGTATATCCATGCCATGGAATACTACTCACCAGTAGCAAGGAGCAGACTTTTGACCCACATAACTACTTGCATAAATCTCCAGGGAATTATGCTGATGAAAAAAAATCTCAAATCTTTGCATCATTCCATTTATATAACATTCTTAAAATAACATAATTATAGAGACAGACTAGATTGGCAGTCACCAGAGGTTTGGGGGTGGTAGTTGTGAGGAGATGCTATAAAAAGATAGCACAAGAGAACCTTTGTGGTTATGGAACTTGTGTATCTTGACTGTGGTGGCGAGTACATGAATCTACACAGGAGATACATTTGGACATTCTCTCTCTCTCTCTCTCTCTCTCTCTCTCTCTCTCTTCCTCTCCCTCCAAGATCCTCATCCCTTAAAGGGCATATAGAACTGGTAAAATCTGATAGGCTCTGTAAATTATTGATTTCCTGATGTGACATTATTCTATAGTTATGCAAGATGTTCCCATGCTTGAGAGGAACTGGGTGAAAGGTACATGAAACTTGCAAGTATGCTTTTTGCAACTCTTTAATCTATAATTATTTTGAATTTTTAAATGTTTAATATATAATCATACCTTAAATTTTGGCCACTCTCTAATGATTTCAGAATAAAAATTTTAAGTTTTTGTGGTTTTGTTGTTGTGCTGTTTTTAGAGAGGAGGAGTAAGAGAGGTAGAAAGAGAGAG
The DNA here is from genome assembly GCF_053574225.1 of Canis aureus. Lineage (NCBI taxonomy): Eukaryota > Metazoa > Chordata > Mammalia > Carnivora > Canidae > Canis > Canis aureus. The sequence continues at coordinate 41,225,935 of NC_135621.1, read as the reverse complement.
AGAGAGCGCTCAAGCAAGAGGCAAAAAGAGAGGCAGAGGTAGAATCCAAAGCAGACTCTATGCCCCAGCACTGGAGCCCAGCGTGGGCCTTGATCTCACAACCCTGAGATCACGACCTGAGCCAAAATCAAGAGTCAGATGCTAAACTGACTGAGCTATCCAGGCATCCTCCAAAATAAAAGCTTTGAACAAAACGAAGAAGGCTGCAGGATGGGAATAGAGCACACACAATAACAGCCAACATGAAGTCTCATGATTGCCAGGCACAGGTTCCCATATCCTGGTCATTCATTCAGGATGGGTCACCAGAGATGGGGCTGAGCAGGGGTGGCTCACGGAAGCCTTCAGCTGGTTAGACCTGTGCCTCCCATTCTCCATTTAACCAATACTGGTTTCTCATCACTCAGTAAGCAATCTCAACAATAAGGCCCGGGTGCTAGCGCTGGTACATAGACCTAGGCTGAATTCTATTTATCTTGGATCTCACATAGGGATCCTCTTGATGGATTCTTATCTGTATTGGAAAGGGCGTTCAATCAACACCTCTGGTGTCCCTAGGGGAAGCTAGAGGAAAAGCCACACCAGTGGCTGTTCCCCATCCTTTTACCATTGCAATACCACACAGTGACATTTACAGATAGCTGCCAAACACTCAGAACTGGTCTGGGCTGTGTGGTGAATTCAATCTGAACTCCAGAAAATAAATGAGAATGAGATTCTAGCAAAATAAAAATGACCAATGTCTGGGGTCTAGGGAAATCTACACACCCTGTTAACTGGTAGAAACCAAGTCTTGGATGGCTTCTTTCCCATTCTAGTTTAGTGTGTGTGTGTGTGTGTGTGTGTGTGTGTGTGTGTGTCTATCTGTCTGTCTATACATCTGTTTTTATTGCTCATTAGGGGAATAGATCATCCTTCTCAAAGTATAGAAGGAAAACTTATTTCTGATAATGACTATAGAAATCAGAAGAAAGTTTAAAGTATGTAAGTAGGCATCTTATTAGGGCGAGAAAAGACAACTGTGTTCTCAATGACTCAAGAAAAAGAAAGTAATAAAATGCTATCCAGAAGGCTGGGAGAGATAAGGATTTGTTAAAGGAGCTTAAACAGCCAATAGCACATTTAAGACTTCAAGTTTTTAAATGGTGGGGTAAAGAGGATTGCCCTGCCTCCTCCTCAAAAATCATGCTGGACCGCTAAAAGAGAAAGTACATACAAGAATACTAAAAGAACAGGGGATCCCTGGGTGGCTCAGCGGTTTGGCGCCTGCCTTTGGCCCAGGGCGCGATCCTGGAGACCCAGGATCGAGTCCCACGTCGGGCTCCCTGCATGGAGCCTGCTTCTCCCTCTGCCTGTGTCTCTACCTCTCTGTGTGTGTGTGTGTGTGTGACTATCATGAATAAATAAATAAAATCTTAAAAAAAAAGAATATTAAAAGAACAAAAAAACAGAAGCAAAATCCGATCCCACTGGGATAAGGAGACAACTGCAACCTGTGAGGAGGGGCTGGTAAAAGTGGGGAAGGTCAAACAGAAGTGGGAGGTGTCCCAGGTCTCCAGAGACACAAGTGGAGGGGGACACCTAGATGGTTCAGCGGTTGAGTGTCTGCCTTCGGCCCAGGGTGTGATCCCAGAATCAAGGATCGAGTCCCACATCGGGCTCCCTACATGGAACATGTTTCTCCCTCTGCCTGTGTCTCTGCCATTCTCTCTCTCAATCTGTGTCTCTCATGAATAAATAAATAAAATCTTAAAAAAAAAAAAAAAAAAAAAACAAGTGGATGGTGAAGCTCCTCTTAGCCTCCAGCCCAAGCACCCTTCCCTTACTGTGTGCTGCTGCTGGCAAACCACATGTATCCTGCTGGAGTCTGCCAGTAGAGGTTGCTAGAAGAGGACCAGGAGGAGGGGGGAGAGGAGTGTGTTCAGGGCTGGGGTTCATCCCAGTAGTGGCAGTCGGGTCCACAAACAGCTGATTTCGGTTTCCAGTTTTTTCTCCATTCCTAGAACATAATCTCATCCCCTCTGAAATAGCAACCAACTGGCTGACATCCTTGCAGAGGCCTGTGTTCCCCACCCACCAAGCTCCCCTGTTGTGATGTTTCCAGGCTCTCCCCTGACTTCTCCAGTGCTAGGAGTAGTAGCTGCCTCCTGCAGTTCCTATTGCTATGTTAGGTCAGTGTTCCTTTTCCCACTTTCCATCTTCCAGTATCTGTTCCAGTGTCAAGCTCTTATACTAAACTCACTCTTCTACAATAATGTGGAGTTCTGTTTTCCAAATGGACTCAGAGTGATAAGAAAGCACCATCCTCAGAAGTAAGAAATACACTCAAGGGGTAAAAGTAATCATTCTTCAGGGCTGGCTGATGCAATTTATTGGTTTGTTAGGAAGCTTTCAGAAGCAAAGAGGGTGATGCTGGATAAACCATCATATAGATCACCGTTGCAGAAAGAGGTGTCTTGGTGTAATGGAAGGGGAGGTCAGGGGCTCAGCCTCATGAACTGTCTGTAGGGCTTATGTCCCATATCCAGGGAGAAGTCAGAGCCAAGAGAACACTCACACAGCCTCCTATCACAGGAATTCTTTCCAGCCTGGAGCATGACCTCGCCTGCTATCTACACACACCTCCAATAGATATAACTGGTCTGGGAAGAACTCATCTCATTCAAAGGTGAACAATAATCCCAAATGAACTTTCCATAAATTTTATGCAGATACATACCATGTTCTACATGAGAAAACAATAGCATAAGAATAAATAACCAAAATTCTAAGAATTCTAAAATATCAACACATACAGTCAAGCAGCAAGTTTTACAACAATATAAAATGACTAAAAAGGATTTATTTTTTTGCATTGGTAAGATACTTCAGCATTAGGGCACCTGGGTAGTTCACTCGGTTAAGCATTTGCCTTTGGCTAGGGTCATGATCTCGGAGGCCTGGGATCAAGACCCACATTGGGCTCCCTGCTCAATGACAATTTTGCTTCTCCTTCTCCCTCTGTGATCTCTCTTGCTCTCACTCTCATTCTTTCTCAAATAAATAAATAAAAATCTTTTTTAAAAAAAATCCTTCAGCATTAAAAATTTCAACTGTAGGGCGCCTAGATGGCTCAGTTGGTTAAGCATCTGGACTCTTGATTTCTGCTCAGGTTATGATTTCAGGGTCCTCAGATTGAGCCCACATCCATTCTGCATTGGGACAGAGCTGCTTAAGATTTTATCTCTCACTGGGACACCTCGGTGGCTCAGCAGTTAAGCATCTGCCTTCAGCCCAGAGCATGAGTCCCATCAGGCTCCCCGCATGGAGCCTGCTTCTCTCTGCTTATGTCTCTGCCTCTCTCTCTGTGTCTCATGGATAAATAAAATAAAATCTTTAGAAAAAAATATTCTCTCTCTCCCTCTCCCTCTGCCCCTATCTCTGGAACTCTCTCTCTGTCTTTAAAAAGAGAAAAAATTGTTTTAAATTAAATGTTACATTAATGAATCAAAAATAAAAGCCAAATAACTGGTGGTGATTTTTATAGGTACAAAATATGAATAAAATTATATATTTATCATAAAAAATGTTTAACAAAAGAAAATTTTCTTCAATATTTTAAACAGCATTTATCAGAAGTCAGTAGTAAATAATTCTGAAAAATTAAAGGTATTCTGACTAATGTCAGGAACAAGACAAGTATGCTCAGTATCTGCATTATTCAATACTGAAGTACATTGGGTAGTCTATTTAATGGAATAAGTCTAGAAGACAAGATGAGGAGAATAGATAAGGAGGCAATATTTACATAAGATATGACTGTCTACATAGACAAAAACTACCTGAAATGAATATAATGTTACATGTCAATTGTATCTCAATTTAAAAAAATAAGCATTTACAAGTTAATATCTTTGTTTCTAACTAACCATAACTAGTTAGGAAGGAATTTAAAACAAAATCCCATTTGTAAAATGAAGAACCAAAAAAATTTTCAATAAGAAAAAAATATATATACACCTGTACAAAAAAAAAAAACTATGTAGCTTTACTGATAAACATGAAATAAGGCTCTGTTGATTGGGAAAACCCACCATACTTTTAGACAGGAAGACTCAAATAACAAAGATGTCAATCTTCCCAGTGCCATATATAAGCATCATGCTTTTTCAATCAGAATATCAATGGAATTTTGTAGAGACTTAATAAATTGATATTAAATTTCATCTGGAACAGTCACTCCATAAGAACTGCCTAGAAATGTTTGAAAAACAGAATAACGAGTAGAGATGTGTCTTATCAGATGTGAAGATGTCCTTAAAAACTATTATAATTAAAGTAGCATGTAATTATATCAGGAAAAGACAACTGTATATTATATCAGAATATAATCCAGAAACACATATCATATCCATTTGATACATGAAATATATAACATTTTAAATCAGTAGGTAAAAATGAATTATTCAATATATGGATATGGAACAACTGAATATCCATTTTGAGTAAATCAAATTTAGATTACTACATTGTGAGATATACATAGATATATCAGTGAGGATATATATTGTGAGATATATATATGTATATGTATATATATAATATTGTGAGAACTATATTGTGAGATATGTATCAGTGGTAGTTTACAAAACTATTAGAGAAAATTTTAAAGAAAAGTTTTTTTTAAATCTTTATTGGATAATGACCTTCTACATAATTTCCAGAAGCCAGAGAAAATTGGACATAATTCCTAGATTTTCCTACTAAAATTTAAACTTGTTCTATGTTGAAAAAAACTGCCATAGACAGGGCATCCCTGGGTGGCTCAGTGGTTTAGAGTCTGCCTTCAGCCCAGGGTGTGATCCTGGAGTCCTGGGATCGAGTTCCGCATCAGGTTCTCTGCATGGACCCTGCTTCTCCCTCTGCCTGTGTTGCCTCTCTGTGTGTGTCTCTCACGAATAAATAAATAAAATATTTTTTTAAATACCATAGACAAAGTGAAAAGATGAAACAGATTAAGAGACAATGTTTACAACTCAGAGAACACAGAGGGGACAGCAGGGTGCTGCATTCTCCTTTCAACCTGAGAGGCTTGGTGACCTGTTGAGCCTAATCATTAATTTTCAACAGCTCAGCAGAGTAGGGGTAGAAGAAAAGGCCCAAAGAGGGAACTAGGAGGGAGCTAAGGGTGTTACCCACCCCACAAACCTGAAACATCAAGGGGCAACAATCTCACAGTAAAGTCAAACTAGAAATAACACTTCCCCTACTCCATTGGACTGGAAAGACATGGCTGATCTCAAAGCTGGTGGTTGAATAGCAAAACTATCACCCATCCTTAAGGCAATGAAACAGCCTGAATTTGACTTAACCAGGGGGTTCCAAAAGCCTCAAGGCAAGAATTTAATCTAGAATGTCTGGGAATGTCCCCAGAAATCTAGCAAAAGTAAAAAAAAAAAAAAAAAATCCTTTTTTTCAGAAATGCACCTTTATCCCAGGTCCCAAGTATTCCCCCCACCCCTTCCAAAAATCAAAACAAAAAACAAACAAACAAAAAAAAAACAAAAAAACAAGGAAAATGAGTAGCTTTCAGTCAAAACCAAACCAAACCATGAAACACAAGAAAACACAAGCACCATGAGAGATAGCACCAACCAGAGCTAGAAAATTCTGACCTACAAATACTTTAGATGACTCATTCTCAAAATACAGTCCCTAAACTAAGCAGCATCAGCATCATGTGGCAATTTGTTGGACATAGAAATTCCTGCTAATCACAAACTCTAAGGGTGAGGCCCAGCCATGTGCGATTTAAGGGGTTCTCAGGTCATTCTGATGTACACTCAAATTTAGGAACCACTGCTCTAAATATTAAATGTAAAGAACCAGTGTGTGGTGCAACTATGTTAGATGCGTTCCTCAAGAGAGGCTTGGAAACATGACAAAAGGGCAAACAATTCTGAATGAAGCCAATGAGGGCTTTCAGAAGTGAAAAATACAGTAAACAGAATTTAAAATTCAGCTGATCCATTTAGCAGCAGACCAGATGGACAGGGCTGAGGAAAGACTTACCTGAAAGCTAGAAGCAAAGAGATAGTATGGAAAATTTACAGAGACATGAAGGAGATAAAGTATGAGACACAGGTTAAAAGACATGAAGCATTGAGTGAATATGCATGTCTTCTATATTTCATGATGTAAAGGACACATTTTAAAATGCCCAAATGAGGGGCAGCCCGGGTGGCTTAGGGGTTAAGCGCCACCTTCGGCAGGGTTTGATCTTGGAGACCCCAGGATCGAGTCCCATGTCAGGCTCCCTATGTGGAGCCTGCTTCTCCCTCTGCCTGTGTCTCTGTCTCTCTCTCTCATGAATAAATAAATAAAATATTTTTAAAAAATAAAATAAAATGCTCAAATGACATGTATAATGAATACAAACCAATTAATGTATACACACTAAGCTCTGTACCCCATGGAGACGTTCAAAATTGTAAGAACCCTGCCCCAGGGAACAGAGTTGGAGAGACTACAGTCACCTGGGGAAAATATGGCCTTCAGACCATTATCATCCATTAAAGGATAGTAGGGCAAAGGGCAAAGGTAAAAAGGTGGGCATGTGAGCCTGTGGCAGCATTTTCTAAAAGGAGCACACAGCCAGAGAGGCTTCTCCCCACACCAGATGAGCAGAGGGTCTGAATAGACTGTTAAAAATACTGGGTTCAGCTGAGGTCACTAGGGTAGAGTAATCTTATATTTACATTGCTTTTTAAGAAATTAATGTGAGAACTGTTAAATTGCTTTCTTTAAAAAACAATTTTATTTATTTATTTGAGGGAAAGCACGAGCAGGGAGAAAGGCAGAGGGAGAGGGAGAAGCAGGCTCCCCGCTGAGCAAAGAGCCAGACTCAGGACTCCATACTAGGGATCATGACCTGAGCCAAAGGCAGTCACTTAACTGACTGAGACACCCAGGTGCCCCAAAATGTCAAATTTCAATCAGACTTCAAGGCAAAAGGTAGACTAAGTAAAAGTCTTCGCACTTTTCCTACAAGAGAATTCAAGACATTGACTGTCTAGTAAATTGAAGAGTGTGAATTAAAAGTTGCTTATGGCAAGCAATCCGTACCAATAGTCCTTACAAACAGCAAAACTGTGCAGATTTTATACGCTTTAGAAAGTATATGGTTAAAACTAACATCTAATTATAATGGAGTGCAGCCCAGGTGGCTCAGCGGTTTAGTGCTGCCTTCAGCCCAGGGTGTGGTCCTGGAGACCTGAGATCAAGTCCCAAGTCGGGCTCCCTGCATGGAGCCTGCTTCTCTCTGCCTGTGTCTGTGCCTCTCTCTGTGTGTCTCTCATGAATAAATAAATAACATCTTTAAAAAATAGAATTATAATGGAAAAAAAAACCTCTTGGAAAACTAAAAATACAGCACTATCACCTGGACATGATAAAGAATATCTAATTTAAGGGGCGCCTGCCTGGCCTGGTTGAAAGAGCATGAGACCCTTTGTCTTAGGGGTCATGAGTTTGAGCCCCACACTGGGTGCAGAGATGACTAAAAATAAATAAATAGAACTTTTTATGAAAAAGATTATCTAACGTAAAACAATAGCCAATACCATACTTACACAAGTCATCCAAAAGATGATCATTATTAAATAAAGAAGAGGTCAAAGATGGCTGCTATCTACAGATTACTCCCATTTGAAAGGAAACTAAGAAAACACACTAAACTTTCTCCTTATCTTTGAGATTCTCAATTTGACCATACCATACTTGGAGGTAGAATTGATTTTATTACCTAGCCTGTTAACTTTTCCAACCTGAAATCTTTTATTATTCCTTTCCTTTTAGAAAATGGAATATTAAATTCTATTTAACAACAGGCAGTTATTTTAAAAAAGAAGCCAAGTGGAAATAATAATTGAAAACTGTACCTGCCAACATAAAGAATTGAATGGGTAGGGTGAATGTCAACATGGATTCCACCGAAAGTAGACTTTATGAGCAGAAGATCGGGTCGAGGAACCCTCTCATCAGAAAGTAGTAATTCTACCTCAGAAACTAATTTAAGAAAGAGGAAAGGAAAGAGAAAGAAAGAAAGAAAGAAAGAAAGAAAGAAAGAAAGAAAGAAAGAAAGAAAGAAAGAAAGAAAGAAAGAGAAACTCAGTGTACTAATAACAGGAGTGCCAAACAGGGCAGAGAGAAACAGAGGAGAAGAAGCATTTGAAAAAAAATTATGCCTCCTTAAATTTTTCTCTAAAATTCTCCGAACTTTAGAGAAAAAAGCAAATCACATACAAAGAACCAAAATAAAACAGACTTTCAATATCACTGGCAACCAGAAGACAGTGGTAACACATGAAACATGCCTAAAGGGGATAGCTAAATGGGACTGCATTCCTTCCTGTCTCTGAGAGACAAGAAAAGAGGGGAAAGACATGGACCAAAAAGATAGTAGGGGAGAGCAAGCTGGTCTGAGGCTGGAGAGGATGCCAGGAAACACAGCCGAAAGAAATGTCTCAATTGGTGAAATAGGCAAAGAATATTTAAGGACAATAGTTTTGAAGAATTACCTGAGCCATGGTTCAGAAATTTACAGTAAAATATTTTCTTCTGCTGAATGCTATGAGTGTGTGTGTGTGTGTGTGTGTGTTGTGTTGTAACAAACTCAACAGAAGAGGCTGGATATGCTATCTGGATTGATGTGTAGTAGAAAAGACAGCCTCATTGAGATGAGGAGCTTGGAGACAAAGATCACCAAAAGGATGTAAACTCCCAATATTTTTAGAAATCTTAGGAGGCAGAGAGGATAGGACATCCACAAAGCTCTGAGTCAAGTCCATCTGGACAGCCAGGGTCCAGGAGACTTCATTCCAGCTGACATCTGGGTGACTAGCACTTCCACCTCCAGAACAAAACAGTGTTCTCCAGGGTGGTTCCTGCACCTTGGGGTTTCCCTGTATAAATCCCCTGACAAATGTCTCCCATAGCCCTGGGTCCTCAAAACTTTCTCAGTTCACTCCCCTGTCCTCAGTCTGTCTTTTTTCGCTCGCCTTTACTTCCTAACTTTTGTCCAAACGGCATTTTCCAAAATGCCCTGAACACACCTCTCCTGCTTTCTGCAGTTCACCGATCCACGAGGTCACCCAGAAGCCAGGGCTCACCGAGTTCCATTTGAGGTACACATGAATCGCCTTAAACGAGAGAGGCCCGAATGGCTGCAAGTTCATTATGTGTTTGGAAATTACGTTGTTGTAATACTCACTTCATTTCAAACTTTCCAAACTTTTTCTGCAAAGTTTAGTGACTATTTTAGATTTCACAGGCCATATGGCCTCCGTAGCAACGGTGCGGTTCTGCCATTTTGCAGGAAAGCAGCCATAGACGATATGTAAACAAATAGTTATGGCTGGGTGCCAGTGACATTTTATTTACCAAAACAGGCAGTGGGAAGGAGTTGGCTAACAGGTCTGAGTTAGATGTAAGCAAGCATTTGCCAAAATGAACACCAGTCCCCTATAGAGGGCTGGATCTGGGTAATATTGGCCTTATGTCCCCATGGGTGTCCAATCCTTCTCCCAAGCTTTTCATGGATTTCAAGATTTCTCAAGGTGAATTTTAGCTCTAGACTTTGGCTTTGCATGGGTTGCTTCTGTTCTGTACCTGGTCTGCCCTAGTTTATGTACATAAGGTATTCATTGATTTATATACTTATTAAACTATTTACACTATATTTTGGTGACTCTATCATTTTGCTAAGGCTATTACGACAAAGTACCACACACAGGGTGGCTTCAACAATGAGATTTATTTTCTCAAAATTCTGGAGGCTGGAAGTCCTAGGTCAGGGTGACGGCAGGGTTCAATTCTCCTGAGGCCTCTCTCGTTGGCTTGTGGATGGCCATCTTCTCCCTGAGTCTTTCATGGCCTTCCCTCTCTGTGCATCTGTGTCCTAATCTCCTCTTCTTAAAAAGACACCAGTCATATTGGACTAGAGCCCACCCTAATGACCCCATTTTCATTTACCTTTTAAAAGATCTTGATCCAGGGCACTCCAGGTGGCTCAGTGGTTTAGCGCCGCCTTCAGCCCAGGGTGTGATCCCGGAGACCGGGGGTTGAGTCCCATGTCGGGGTTCCTGCATGGAGCCTGCTTCTCCCTCTGCCTGTCTCTGCCTCTCTCTGTGTGTGTCTCTCATGAATAAATAAAAATAAAATCTTTAAAATATATATATAAATAAAAGATCCTGATCCAAATACAGTCACATCCTGAGGTAATGGAGCATTAGAACTTCAACTCTCCCTCCAATATGAATTTAGGGATAACATAATGCAGCCCAAATTTATGAGAATATAAATTTTATAAAGTCTTATTTATAGGAAGGAGTGTCCATATGTATTACATAGCAAAGTTTAAATTCCTTGTTAACCATTCATATTGTTAAAAATCTTTTTAAAAAGTTTTTATTTAAATTCCAGTTAGTTAACATACAGTGTAATATTAGTTTCAGGTATACATTTAGTGATTCAACACTGCCATGCAATAGCCGGTGCTCATCACAAGCTCCCTTCTTAATCCCCATCACCTGTTTCATCATTCCCCCCCCCCACACACACACACACACATCCCCTCTGGTAACTATCAGTTTGTTCTCTGTAGTTAAGAATCTACTTCTTGGTTTGGTTTGTCTCTACATTTTTTTCCTTCGCTCATTTTGTTTGTTCCTTAAATTCCACATATGAGTGAAATCATATGGTATTTTTTCTCTTATTGACTTATTTCCTTAGCATAATACTCCTTAGCTCCATCCGCATCATTGCAAGTAGCAAGATGTCATTCTTTTTCATAACTGAGTAATATTCTATTATGTATATCTATCTATATGTATATATTAAAGATTTTATTTATTCATGAGAGACATGGAGAGAGAGGCAGAGACATAGGAAGAGGGAGAAGCAGGCTCCCTCTGGGAAGCCTGATGTGGGACTCAATTCCAGGACCCTGGGATCATGACCTAAGCCAAAGGCAGACACTCAACCACTGAACCACCCAGGTTTCTTTTTAAAGACATTTATTCAGTTTCATGATCTGTTATATTAGCAATCAACAGCATGGGTGCAAAAAGAAAAAAAATCTACATTAAAACCCTTTGTTGGAATGCATTATACTTTCCACAGAACAGAAACTAAAATAACTTGTTATACAATTAGTCATAAATCCAGTCTTCGAGTTTTTTGCCTATGCATATGAGTATTGTCTAAAAATCTATCTTCTTGGGGCACCTGGGTAGCTCAGTGGTTGAGCATCTGCCTTTGCTTTTTTGTTGTTGTTGTTGTTCTTTGTTCTTTTTAAAGATTTTATTTATTTACTCATGAGAGACACAGAGAGAGAGAGAGAGAGGCAGAGACAGGCAGAGGGAGGAACAGGTTCCATGCAGGGAGCCTGATGTGGGACTCGATCCCAGGTCTCCAGGATCATGCCCTGGACTTAAGGTGGCACTAAACCGCTGAGCCACCAGGGCTGCCTGAGTATCTGCCTTTGGATCATGTCATGATTCCAGGGTCCTGGGATCAAGTCCTGCATCAGGCTCCCCATAGGGAGCCTGCTTCTCCCTCTGCCTGTGTCTCTGCCTCTCTCTCTGTGTCTCTCATGAATAAATAAATAATTTTTAAAAAATAAATAAATAAAACCTGTCTCCTTTGTAGCAGCTAGGTCCTGCTCCCACTGCGCTTGGCTGAGTTAACAAATTCACCAAAATTGCTTCCATCATTACCAAATCCAATATAACCATTCCCACTGCCACCATATCTACCACCAACTCAACTGCCACCAAATCCACTTCACCCACTGAAGTTACCTCCACAACCACCATCAAAGTTTCCAGAACCACCACTTCGACCTCCGGCTGGTTGAAGCACTAGCCATTTCTTGCTTAGATAGGGCTCTCCTTACTTCACAGTTGTGGCCATTCACAGTATGCTGTTTTTGAATGACAATCTTATCAATAGAGTCATGGTCATCACATGTTACAAAAGCAAAGCCTCTCTTCTTGTCACTGCCTTGGTCAGTCATGATTTCAATCATTCTAATTTCCCCATACTGTTCAAAATAATGTCTTAGATGATGTTCCTCAGTGTCTTCTTTAATGCCACCGACAAAAGTCTTTTTCCCAGTTAAGTGGGCACCAGGTCTTTGAGAATCTTCTCTAGAGACAGCCATCTTTGGCTTCCCAATCCTTCATTCACTTTGTGTGGCCTTACATTCACAGCTGCATCCACCTTTTCCACAGTGGCATACATGACAAACCCAAAGCGTCTGGAGTGTCTGGTGTTTGGATCAATCATTACCACGCAGTCCATTAGTATTCCCCATTGCTTAAAATGGCCCCTCAGACTCTCATTGGTTGTTTCAAAGTTTAAACCTCTGATGAAGAGCCTCCACAGCTGTTTAGGCTCTTTGAGAGACTCTGACTTCAATGTGACTGTGGTGGGAGGGGAGACTTTAACAATACTTACTTAGTAGCAACCATGGCAGACAGGACCACATCTTTATCTAATCATCTGTTGATAGATACTTGGGCTGCTTCCATAATTTGGCTATTATAGATAATGTTGCTATAAGCATCAGGGTGCATGTATCTGTTTGAATTAGTATTTTTGTATTATTTATTAGAAAGATTTTATTTATTCTAGAGAGAGAGGGAGAAATCAGAGAGAAGAGTAGAGGGAGAGAGACAAGCAGACTCCACAGTGAGCAGGTTGCCTGATGTGGGGCTCAATCTCAAGACCCTGAGATCGTGACCTGAGCTGAAACCAAGAGTTGGACACTTAACCAACTAAGCCGCCCAGGCACCCCAAATTAGTATTTTGTATTCTCCGAGTAAATATCTAGTAGGACCACATTGTAGGGTAGTTCTATTTTTAACTTTTTGAGGAAGCTCCAGACTGTTTTCTATAGTGGCTACACCAATTAGAATTCCCACCAACAGTATAAGAGGCTAAAAGCCTTTTATTGACCACTCTGCGACTCTGGGTTTTAATCAGTCTCTGTTTCCCAAGTCGTGTCCAGATTTCTACCCTCCAACTAGCATTTCTTTTATTTGCCTCCTTCCTTCTAGATCATGGTCACACAGTTGGCCTGAAAATTGAGGTCAACCACATGGCAAACAATCATCCGTCATGCCTATGTGATAAAGGTCCAATAAAGATCCTGGATATTGAAGCTCAAGTGGGTTCCCTAGAATTCATTGGAATGATATTGGAAAAGATGAGCAAAGATAAAAGACTTAAACTGGTTTTTTAACTATTATTTTTTTTTTTTTAGAGAGAGAGAGAGAGTGAGCATGAGCGAGGAGCAGAGGAAGAGGGAGAGAGAATCCCAAGCAGATTCTATGCTCAATGCAAAGCCAGACATGAGGTTCAATTTCACAACCCTGAGATAATGACCTGAGTCAAAATCAAGAGTCAGTTGCCCAACTGACTAATCTATCCAGGTGCCCATTAAATTTTTTGTTTTTAATCTTTAAAATAAAATCATAGTAGAATATAGTTTATTAGTTTTAGACAAACAGATCCATAAAATAGAGATTCTAGAAATAGAATTACAGTATATGGTAAATTAATTGTCAACAAAAGTGGCAAAGCAACTCATCAACTAAAAGATAATCTTTTCACCAAATGGTGTTAGAGTAATTGGATAGCCATATGCAGAAAATAGCCTCAACCTTTATGTTATACCATATAAAAATATGAACTTGAAATCTTTTATCTACACATAAAAGCAAAAACTAAAACACATCCAGAATAAAAAATAAGAGAAAACCTTGGGTTCAACAAGGAGTTCTTAAATATGACACTAAAAGTATGAATTATAAAAGGAATAATCAAAACAATTGTCATGAAAAGCTTTTGTTCTTCTAAAAACAATATTAAGAAAACAAAAGGCAAGCCACATACTAGAAGAAATTATTTGCAAAACATATATCCTAAAAGGATAAAGAACTTATAACCCAAGAATAAGACAAGCCAATTTTTAAGTGGGCAAAGATTTGAACAGATACTTAGCCAAAGAAGATATACAGATGGCAAATAAGCACATGAAAAGATGCTTGGTATCCTTAGTTATCAGAGAATTGCAAATTAAAACCACGAGTCACACCTTCATATCCACTACATAGCCAACCATAAAAAGACTGACCACACCAAGTGTTGGCAAGGATCCAAAGCAACATTCACTTCCTTAAAAAGTTAAGCATACATCTATCCTAGGACCCAGCTATTCCACTCTTAGATATTTATCTAATCAGGGGAAATGGAAGCATATGTATGTAAAAGAACTTGCACTTTATTTATAAATAACCCAAAACAGGATACAACCTAAGTGTCCATTAACCAGTGAATGGATAATCCAGTTGTGATTAATCTATACCAAGGAATATCACTTAGAAATAAAATAGAAACAAATGAACTACTGATACAAAAGTACATGGATGAATGTTTAAAGACTTGTATGGGTTAAAACAATCATAGTTCTACCTAAAATTCTAGAAAGTTCAAACCCAACTCTAAGTGACAGAAAGCAGCTCAGTGGTCACCTGGGACTGCTTGCTGGGACTGGAGCTGAATGGAAGGATGACAAAGGGGCACAAAGAAACTTTTGGGCATGTGGCTCTGTTCACTATTATGGTTGTGGTGATGGTTTCACAGATGTATACATATATAATAATTTATTAAGTTGTATACTTCAAAGACATGCATTTTACATGTCAATTATACCTCAATGAAGCTGTAAAAAATTACTAGTCAATTATCAAGTAAAAATTAAAATAAATACATGCATCATACACAAAAACAAAATAATATCTCATGGTGGCCTTGGTGAGAGAGCTATGCATGGTCTACAAGAATGATGCCAGAGCCAATCAGTGTATTAGAGAAGAGAGAAGATGAGGTCAAGGAAGAGAATGCACACCTAGTCCAGGAATGAGGGAAGAGCCCAGGGAAGATACCAACATTCCAGATGAACCCTGAAGAATTCACACTGAGTGAGAAAGAAGGAATGAACGCCATATAGACTGAACAGTCTTAACAAATGTACAGATTTAGATATGCTTTTGAACAGGGCTTAAGAGCAATATCGCCTCCTCTAGATAGCATATGTTTTGCTATACAGTTATTCAGATCTGTAGTCATATTATAAATAAGATAAAATAGTTTCTTTCTTAATATGAGACCTGTCTGAATGTCCTCAGTGTTTTAGGACTCTGGCCCTTTTATAAGCACCTCATTGTTTGTGTTGTAAGCACTGTAGTATCTACTCATATATCTGCAGGAACCCAGGGCCTGGGGAAGTTCTTTTTAAGTTAAAGGTCCTTTCAAGATAGTTAAGGAAGACTGGTGCTCCTTTTGGCTCTGGAAGTACACTTGTAGTGTCCTTGAAGTACTCAAAGCCTTTTCATATAAAGTTGATTTTTTTCAATCAATCATATACGAATCATGTATTCAAATAAAATACCTAACCATATACAGGAAGAAGGGAAAACCTCTCACAGTCATGCCACACTAATCTGCTGTTAATGTGTTGGCGTTTACTTTGAGGCTTTTGTTGTTTGTTTTTTTACTTTTTAAAGCTTTTCTTTATTTGAGAGACAGACAGAGAATGCACAAGCAGGGTAAGGGGCAGAGGAAGAGGAAGAAGCAGACTCCCTGCTGAGCAGGGAGCCCTATACGGGGCTCAACATGGGGACTGATCGATCCCAGGCCCCTGGGATCGTGATGTGAGCTGAAAGCAGACACTTAACCAACTGAGCCACCCAGGTTCCCTTACCTTGAAGCTTTTAATGCAATTTTTAACACAGGGGTGACTATCAGATATATACATTGTTGCTTCTCATGACGAGTATTTTTTTGTCCCTAAAGGTAATTAATTAGCTGGGTGTATTTCTACTTTATATCTGGGAATTATATGTGCTCAAGTATGAGGAATTTATCAGTGAATTACATTACCAAGAGACGGCCTGCCACTCTCACATGGATGCTTGTCTGAAGGATACAGGACAAAAATTAAAGCAGTGTCGGTTACAGACAGCATTCACCAATAACTTATTCAATAGTATTCAATAGTAACTATATTAATATGCTCCTTTTAAAATCAGCTAATGGAAAGTTAAGTGTTAGCAAGGCCTGTTCCCAGATTGAACAAGAGTCATCAGCTTCCTGGTAGTCAACTTTTGGGCTGAAGAGGGTTTTCAATGGAAATGTGTGCATTTGATGAATGCTAATTACATGCTTCCAAATCTTCTTTAGCCAATCCGTTTGCAGCTGTTATCCAAGTTATTTTATAAATGTCTGAAACAGCTGTCAACATTCTGAGGGGGAAGCTCTTCAATCAATGAATTGACAGAAATGCAATACTTAGATTTTTCTGAGCAGAAGGCACGAGAACATAATATACATCTATTTAGTGATGTAGCCAGCAATGAAAGGGAACGATTGATACTGCCATTGTGTTTTAAAGCGTTGGAGAAAATTTTCATGCTCATGGGCATGGAAAGTACATCATAAGAGCACCCTACTTGGGGGGAGACCCACAAAGTCAAATGGGATGTTTGAGTGTCCTAAGGATACAAGCAATGCAATCTTATTTCCTATCAATAAGAACGCTTCTAGTGGTGTATAGCAACATTGTAAATCATATTTTAATTAAAATTTTAGTACTTGTTGATGTTATTTGTTTATTGTCTCAATAAAACATTTTTAACAGATGACATCTGGACATTTTGCTTAATTTCTCTCTTTTTTATTCCCTATAAAATTCTTTAGTAAATCTAATTGTTGAGATATGCATCAGACTGACAACTCTGGAAAATGAAGCCTTTTATTCAGGCTCAGAATCTGTGTCTTCAGAAAAGAACTACCTTCACGCTGCTGTTGGCCTCCATTCCATAGTGGGACTTGAAGGCTCAGGTCACTTTTAACCTTCAGCTTCCATTTGCTTCTTTGCTAAGGTTACAGTCTTTGGGGTGGGGGGTGGAATGAGCATCTGTTACAGCAGGGCTTTCTGGAGCCTCATGTGTCAGAAAGAAAATTGAAGTCCACTATGTTTTTCCACCTGCAACTGGTCCAAAATGATTCTTGCACTATCACAACCTATTTAAAAGTAATCCAGTGTTTCCTTTGCATGAGTGGAAGAGAAACCCTGTCTGCTTTGACTTTTCATGGAATCCATGTCCCTTCACAGGCATGTCATAATTCTCACACCAGTAACCAAAGAACATAAAGAGGATATGTAAGTTTGCAAAAGTCTGCCCGGTTAAGTCATGCAGGCAGCATACATACACTCACCTCTACAAATTTGATACTTATGCTCATATAATACAAAAGCATTTTGCTGTTGGTGCTGTTCCCTAAGAGATGAAAACATCAGCAGTCATGGCCTGATGGGCCCCAGGCGGTTTGTAAAAACACTCAAAACAGTCTTTTAACTTTCAAATGATTAAACATAGGAAGTCCTTTTTGTTGACTCTGAAATTTCTTCAAGCATTGCTGAATAAGTTTGTTTGTTTCCAATCGATGTTTCACTCTTTCTTACTTTCTCTTTCCTCTCTCAACTAACCTACTTCTAGGGTTAGTTACCATGGAGCCAACAGAAGCAGATACTGAGACAAAGATATGTTGTGCAAATGATTTATTCAGGAAGTGCTCCCAGGAGAAACTAATAAGAGACTGGGGAAGCAAGACATGGAAAGGGAAGAGGCAAGCAAGGGTATGATCTCAGGTGAAGTTTGCTGCAGAGAAGACCTAGCCTGACCTAGCAGGGGATTACAAGCTTTGCCTCAGTTTATCCCAACTGCAGGCAAGAGAGCTGGGCTTTCATTGGCTGCATGTGTCAGCTATTGGCTAGGGGCTTCCCCGAGGAGACAAGACCTCCCAGGCATTTCCTGCTTTCTGTACTTGTGCCCAAAGTGACTTCAGCAGACCTTGGGCAGACCTCCAAAGAAAGACGCAGGTGTGGACAGTTACAAGCAAAAGCATACAGAAGCCAAAGGAGGGATGCATAAGAATAAAAGAGATTCGACTGAATCTGGCTGAGCCCCAGCAGTGTCCAATACACACAGGAACATTAGACAATATGCTTGGAATTGTAAAGTGAGGAGAGTGCTCATTCAGAAATCATGAGCTCCGTCCTGGAAGAGTACAATAATGTCTGAGCAGTCATATTTTGAGTAGCATGCTCATTGCCGCAAGAGAAAGAAAGCACAGACCAGAGACCCCCATGCTCATTACAATCACCTGGGAGCTTTTAGAACTCCCAAAGCCCAGGACATACCCCAGACCATTCAATCACAATCTCTGGGCCTGGGGCCAGACAGCAGTGTCTTTTCAACATGTAGTCAGTGTTAAGAACCTTTGGCATAGGATATGGTCTCAATATTGTTGGCATTTGCAAAAGGATGTTGTTGCCTTTCCTAAAATGGTTTCTGTTCAGAGTCTGTAAAAAACAACAAACAAACAAACAAGCAAACAAAAATCTGCTTCATAATATGATAGCATGTTAGTGGGAAAGTATCTTGCCTTGGGTAAAAATATCAGCCTATTTCCCTTATTAATATATTATTTGGTACTTATTTAAAAATTGTTTAATTGGTGCAGGGACAAGTTATTCAGAGTTTTGCAGAAATCTACAGGGAAACATTTTATTGTCTTAAGAATACAAAACAAAGAAAACTATTTTAAGAAATAATAAGAAAACTACCTTTTTATCTTATAAAAATGAAGGATTCTGGGAAGATGGCAGAGTAGGAAGCACAAGGAATCTGAATCCCCACCTAGACAGTAATTGCACTGGCAGACTCTGTCTGCTATAACTATTTTGGAACTCTGGAGTCTATTGAAGGCTTGCTACTTCCAGGGGAAGTAAATATTCTGGATGGTAAATTGCACTTAATTTCAGTCAATTTCATTGTAGCAACTACCCATCTCCATCCTCTGGCCCCACAATAGACAGCTGTGCACATGTTTCAGGAGCAGCTTGCATACAGCTTGAGGGAGCCAGGGTGGATAATAAGGACTCTGCCTCCAAATATCAGGGATCTGTGCTCTGATCACTGATTGCTGTTTCTGATCACAGAAGAACAGGCACAGAGTGCAGACACAGAGAGGCATTGTTGCCTTCACCCTTCCGCTGTTACAAGCCTTTCTTTCCTTTTCAGGCTGAAATGACTGTCAGAGGATTTAAAGGGCCAGTGTCCTTTAAAATTTTCTTTTATATACCCTCCCTGCCCAACCATTTTCCTCTTTGAGGAGCCAGATAGTTAAGCTTTAGATATTCAAAAGCAACCACATATATGGAAGGAATTTAGAAAGTCATGATGCATTCCCAGGGAAAAATGCAGGCTCAGAAAAAAACTTGAGAAGATCTTTAGTTTATACGTGAGTCTGATCCCCAGCACAGAGCAGCCTACAACAATCAAAAAATAAAAACAAAAACAAAAATCAGGAAACCCTGGGTATAGGGAAAATCTGATTTCGAGAGTTACCTCATTATTTGATTCAAAGGCCCAGTTTTTAATAAAACAAAATCACAAGGCATTCAATGAAACAGAGAGGGGGAAAACAATAGACACTGTCCCTGAGAAAGACCACAGGATGGACCTACTAGACAAAGACTCTAAAACATCTGTTTTAAAGATGCTTAAAGAACTTAAGACAGACTTAGAGGAAATAAAGGAAATGACGTCTAAACAAAATGAGAATCACAATAAAGAAATTTGAAAATCTAAAAAATTAAAGAAACAGAAATTCTGAAGCTGAAAAGTACAGTAACTGAAATGAAAAATTCACTAGAGGGATACAGAGGCAGATTTGAGGCAGAAGAAAGAATCAGTGAGTGTGAATATGGAAAAATTGAAAAGATCAAGCCTGAGGAAAGGAAAAAAGATTGAAGAAAATTGAAGGGAGTCTAAGGGCCTGGTGGGACAGCATAAACCAATCAACACACACATTGTGGGCATCTCAAAAGAGGGAAGAGAGAGAAAGGGGGAGAGAGATTATTTAAAGAAATAATGGCCCCCAACTCCCCAAATGTGATGAAAGACATGAATATAAACAAGAAGTTTGATGAACTCCGAGCAGAATGAACTTGAAGGGATCCATACCAAGACACATTACAGTCAAGCTGTTGACAGCCAAAGATGAAGAGTGAATCTTAACAATAGCAAGAGAAGTGGTTTTTAACAAAAAAGAATCCTCAATAAAATAATCAGCAGACTTGTCTTCAGAAACTTTGGAACCAGAGGCAGTACACTGAGACATTCAAAGTGATGGAAAAAAAAAAAAAAAAACAACTGTCAATCGGGAATCCTAGATTCAGCAAAACTGTCCTTCAGAAGTGAGGGAGATATTAAGACATTCCCAGATCAACAAAAGTTGAGGGCATCTGTGACTGCTAGACCTGCCCCATAGGAAATGCAAAGGGAATCCTGCAGGTTGAAATGCTTGGACACCAGAAAACTCAAAGCCATATGAAGAAATAAAGATCTCGGGAAAATTAAATAACTGGCAATTATAAAAGCTAGTATTAATGTTATTTTAATTGGTAACTCCACTTTTTGTTCTATGCATGATTTAAGAGACCAAACATGTTTTTAAAACTTACCAGTCTAAAAGCTAGTATTACTTTAACTTTGGTTCATAACTCTACATTTTGTTTTGTGCATAATTGAAGAGACTAATGCATAAAAAATATGATTTTAGTTTATGTTTTGGACACACAATGTGTAAAGATGTAATTTCAAGACACTGACAACTGAAAGTGGTGGGGATGGAGCTGTATAGGAAAGTTTTCTGTGTTGTTGAAGTTAAGTTGGTATAAGTTCAAATTAAAGTGTTATGACTTTAGACTATCAAATGTAATCCTCGTGGTAATCACAAAGAAAATATCTATGGAATATGCAAAAAGGGAAATGAGAAGGAAACTAATACATTTCATCATGAAAACATCAACTAAACACAAAAAAAGATAGTAATGTGGGCAATGAGTGACAAAAGGTGATAAGGCATATAGAAAACAAATGGCAAAGTGACAGAAATAAGTCCCTCTCCTCAGTAATCACTTTAAAGGTAAATGGATTAAACTCTAGAGTCAAAAGACAGAGATTGGCAGAATAGCTTTAAGAACATGATCTATCTGTTGTCTGCAAGAGATTCATTTAGATAAAAGACAAATAAGTTAGAAGTGAAAGTATGGAAAAAGATATTCTGTGCAAATAGTAACCAAATAGCAGCATTATTCACAATAGCAAGAATGTGGAAGCAACCCAAGTTGGCAGATGAAGGGATAAGCAAAATGTGGCACATTCATAAAATGGAATGTTATTCAGCCTTAAAAAAGAAAGGAAATTCTGGCACATGCTATACCATGGATTAACATTGAGGATATCCTAAGTGAGATAAGCAGGTAACCAAAAGGTATATACTATCAGATTCTACTTATATGTTTCCTTAAGTCATCAAATTTGTAAGGACAAAAAAGAGAATGGTGGTTGTCAAGGTTTGGGAGAGAGGGGGATTTTTTTTTTTTTTTTATATAGGTTCACAGTTTCAGGTTTGCAAGACAGAAAGAATTCTGGAGATGGATGGTGGTGATGGTCACACAACAGCATAGAAATACTTAATGCCTGGCCGCGTGGGTGGCTCAGCAGTTAAGCGTCTGCCTTCAGCTCAGGGCATGATCCTAAAGTCCCAGAATCAAGTCCCATATCGGGCTCCCCGCATGGAGCCTGCTCCTCCCTCTGCCTATGTCTCTGCTTCTCTCTCTGTTTCTCTCATGAATAAATAAATTAAATCTTAAAAAAGAAGAAAGAAATACTTAACGCCGCTAGACTGTACACTTCAAATAATTAGGATGGTAAATATTACATTATGTGTATTTTACCACAAGAAAAAAAGAGAGAGATTAATATCAAGCTAAGAGAGAAAGGGTTATGTGGAAAGGATGATAAGTCAAAGAAGGAAACTGGTGAGGAAAAAATAGAAGGGATATCTCAGCCCATTGTTTTTCTAAATCCTTATTCACTCACTCTTACTCTGAAGTTGGAGAATAAGCTTGAATCCCTGGCCAAGGGAGTATTTCATGAAACCTGGATACCAATATTTAGGCTGAATTAGTGTTTGGGGTCATGAAATTATTTCAAAAATCATTAAAGGATTTTTTTCTCATTATTCAGGGTATGTTCATTCTGTGTGTGTGTGTGTGTGTGTGTGTGAAGAAATTAAAAACATCTAAGAAATTTAAGACGCAATTCCATTTTCACAATCTACCTAGATAGAAAATAATTTTATTTTTCCTTTGAAGTATTTTATTTTCATAGTGTTTAATACGTGTTTTTTTCTTTCTAAAGATCAAATAACACATTTCCAATGTTAATATGTGCTTTTGACATTTGAAATATGTAAGCCAGTGTATCTAACTTGACAGTTTCTGGTATGCTTAAAATCTAATTGGTTGTTGTGAGAATCAATTGAGATAAAATATATAAAAACACTTTGAAAAATATAAATTATTGAGTAAAGTTAAGGTATGCATTTTGGTCTGGATATGATTATAAATCTAGTTTTGGAGAAAGACAAATCTTACAAAGTGAAAATTTGGAAAATAAAACATGGAGTTGTGTATAATGTGTGATACATTCACTTTAATTAATTCCTAAAGGTGCTGAACTTTGGGTACCTCAATTAAATAATCATTACATAACTCATTTATGGAGATATGTACACTGGGTCTGCATAGAGAAGATAATGGAGATGTCTGGACAGAAATGAAATACCAGTGAAGTATTTTAGGAAATGAAAAAAGTCAAGGTTTGCAATATAAGGAGTAAAAAAATAAGTTAAAAAAAGTATTATGAATATAAAACAAAGGAGAGAAGCATTTGCCAAGAAACTGGCAGTTTTCCTTGTTATCTTTCACCCCAAATCACAGAAACAAAGCCACATGGAGGACATGCTGTTTGGAAAACTGTTCTGATGATCATTTTCTAACTAATAGTGTTGTATTTGCCTTGTTTCAATATCTAAGATGCCACTTTCTAAGGTTAGAAAGAAGGCATTTTCTGAGGAGTAAAAATCATCAGTGGACCTTTTCTGTATAATAAAAGTGGAAATGGACCCATTGGGTAACCACACTGTTACTGTAATGGCCATTATACTTACACTGAGCTGCCTAGGCATCAAAATAAATGTAACTGCCAGGATAAAGAGAAGGTACATCCATCCAAACGTGCTCACAAATTCTCAGTTTGTACACATCCTTAACTTAGGAAAAGGAAATGAAATGAAAAATTAGCAAAGATATCTATGTGACATCAAACAAAAATTGGAGAATAATCTGTATATGAACCTTGACCACTGAAGGATTGTGGAGATAGGAAAAAAGGACAATTTTATGTTTCATGTATTCATTCATTTAACCAACACGCATTTATCGATTGCCTAGTATTGTGCCAGGCCTAGTCCAGCTGGGGTTACAAAATGAACAAAACAGACATGGACTCTGTGCTCAAGGGATTTGAAAAGGACTTCAGATTCATCTCATGTAAGCATCTACTAGAGGCTTAAGCCCCCTTTGTAATATCCCTAATAAGTGGTTGTTGCAAAAACCGTGGATTAGCTTGCTCAGCATCCTTTTCAATTTCCTTCCTTCGACTGGGTGTATTCCAGGTCCTGGGTACTATCTGAAAAACTGTTAGGGGTAGTGCAGCAAGCAAAATAATTAGAAAATTATTTCCCTCCTGTACTGCCAAAGCAGGAACGTCAAAGACTCCCTTGCAGCTTGAGTCCCAGGTATGGTTTCATTTCTGCTGATCAGAGGTATCCATGTGAGACTTGAATTTATAACTGGTTTAAGTAGGAAAAGATGAACAGAGCGTGAGGCATATCCACTTGGCTGGTGCACATAATAGCTGTGTAGTCCTCTGGGAGATGTTCCTCAAAGTGCAGCTGTAGCTCGATCCACTGTCCCTTTCAATGATTTTTGAATACCTGGTAATAAATCCCTTTCTACTGAAACCAGTTAGAGTGGATACTATCGCCTGAAAGTGAACACAAACTCACACAGTGTTTTTAACCCAAAGTACCTATTGTCTAGAAGGAATCCCTACCCCCTGCTGGGAAGCTGCAAATCTACAATACTTTTGTCTGGTTTGTGTGATTATGGACACACAAAAGACAGACGGTCAAAACCAAAATCTTGTTTCTTTTCTCACATTGTCTCTTTGCAACAATAGGCCAAATGTATACATTAAAAAAAAAAATCTGGAAGCTGTGCTACTTCATACTACCAATTTTATCTTCCCTGGCATAACTCCATGAGTTGTTGAATTCTTACATTGAACTCTTGATTCTGACTACAGAAAGAAACACCTTGCCCTGATTGGATAAGAAATTAAAAGAAATATGAGTATTTGATGAATGTGTGCCTTAAGGTAGGCAACTTATATCTAATAAGTACATATGACAGGAAATCATGGATTTACCACATAAGCATAAATATTTGTAAGTTTCAAAGGTCATTAAGAATGTAACTCTAAAAGCGTGGTTTGAAACTGACTTGCTTATTTCAGGAATCTGTATTTCCCAGGATAAAATGTTCCTTTGAGTCTAAAGTCAAAATAACTCCATGCAGGTGTTTACAATCTAATCACAGCAAACTATTCATAAAGAGATGAGATAGTTTAATCAGACGCTAGGCTCTGATGTGCTTCTTGAAATTGGACACAATTTCAGATTTCAGATACGATACTTGATTTTGGAAAACACTTGGAAAATGGGCCAGCAATGTATCTTCAGTGGAAATCGGAAAGGTGGCATGCAAATGCTGAAGAGTCATTTAAGGATAGTGAAGAATAATTTTTAATCGCCTGATTTGATAAATTGAGGTAGAAAATTCTACTTTGTAGGTATTATAAAATGGGGTAGGTTAATTGCTTTCAGAGAGGGTTTGGAAGTGGTTCTGCATAATGGTAAAGAAATGAGTTAGATGGTTTTCTTATTTTGATTTGCAGCTCTATAAAACATTTAGGAAATAAAACCATCTTGATCCATTTGGCAGGAAGTAATGTTTTCCTTCTTAAACTCCCAAATTACTTTGCAATTCTTTCATGACTATATCACAATCTTTCTAGAATGATGTTTGTGTAAATATCTTTTTCTGCCTAAAAGTTCTTAAGCTACTGAAAGACAGGTATCATATTAATACTTAGATGGTTTCTGTCACAGAGCATTGCAAAGTAGTATCAACAAATATTGGGTGATAAAGATACAACAGTTTTGCATAGAGTAAAGTCTTACTTCAATCCTAAAGTACCAAATTTCTACTTTTCAGTTGGGCAGTGAAGTCACCAGAGATACTAGGCAGGTTTATCTAGGTCTCCAAATTATGAAATAACCACTTTCTTGGTTGGCCTTTCTGGAAGAATCCTTTGAGACCTAGAGCCTTAGCATTCCTAGAAATCTTTGAGTTGGCACAATCTGAGTAGTTCTGGGGTTCATGTTTATGCCAGGAAGCATTTTTCAAATTCATATGTGTTGCACTCATGGTGGGCACTACAGAAAGCAGGATGGAATATGGGCATGTGTGGGAACTGCCTGAAGTGGGACCCCAAGAGTGGAGGGGATATGGTGAATGTGGTCAACTTAAAGTATCCTCATTTCAACTTCACACACACATACACCACTGTGTAGACAAAAGAAAACGTATCTGAAGGGCAGCCAGTTTTTGACCTCTAAAGAGCAGCGTAGACAGATGTATTCTCATGTCCTTACAGAGGAGCTGGGATGGATGAGAAGTGTGAGGGCAGCAGACAGAATCAAGGGGAGTTGGAGGCTAACAGAAGAGGACAAGTGAGCTGGGTCCTGGAAGAGAATGGTTAACAGCAAGCAGATACTATGTATAAAGGGGAGAGTGAGCTTCTTAAAGACACCCTTGTTAACTAACTCACAGTTCTCCTGGGACTGGACAAAATGTGGAAGAGTGGTTAGGATGTTGCGAGGCGCCATCCCTTCCTAGTTGTGGGACCCAATGCAAGTTATTTAACACATCCATGCTTCAACTTCCTTATGTCTAAGATGAGGATAATAATAGTGTCTCCCTCATAAGGATGTTATGATTCAATGAGGCAAAACTTAGAAAAGCCCTCAGTTAGTGGCATATAATGTTATATGATGCTCTTTCAATTAATAGTTTGTGTATGTTCACTTGTATATATCATTTCTATAACTCTCTTTCACATTTCTTGGAATTGTATCTCATGGTCCATCTAAATGCATAATACACTTTCTCTGATAGAGACACATATGTTGCTCTTACCTTCACTTCCTCAAAAGCATAAGAATGAAGATTATACTTCAGAATCTCTCTTTTTTTTTTTCAGGTCCAGATGACAATCTTCTACTTATTTACATTTTCAGGCTGCATCAATTTCTTCCCCTCAATGTACTTTTTAAGTTGCCTCCCTGCTGTGTAAAGTGGTACCTCCTTTGTCCTAAAATAGTCTCTTTTATGCCTCAAGCAGTTTATTTTGGCTCTAGTTTTCTGAAATTTAGTTTTTAAGTCTGTATTTATTTAGGCCAGGCCCTCACTAATGTTATTGATTTCAATTATATTCCTTCTTAAAATTCTTTAGTTGTTGTTGTTTGTTTGTTTTTGCTCTGAAATCCTAGCACCTTGACTATATTCAGTGTGTAATCTTGGCCATTTAGCTACCTTTTTCTAGACCTACTTTATCTCTGTTCAGAGTTCATCACAAGGGAGAACTGGGTCGAGCCCAAATCCATGGGTAGGGAGGGCATGGATGAAAGAAACACCCATAGTGTCACAGGACATTTTGTACATGCCGCTATTCCTGATAGGAAACAACTTCTAATTCTACCACACAGAGTAACTACTTCTACCATCCACATGCACTCAAAAAAAAAAAAAAATGACTTAATCTATGCAAAATAATTACAAATATGGTCAAGAAGGCTCTGGCCCTAAGCACGCTGCCCCTGAAGCTATGTATGTTGGAGACAATTTTCCGTGCACAGCAAATGGTGTGATTGATCCACCTTTATGTTCCATGTAAATTTGTTTTATTTTTGATAACGAGGTCTAGAGAAATAATTCTTGAAGCATCGTAACAGCATTGATTGACAGCCCCCTAAGTGCTGTGTCTTTTATAGCAACCATAATTGACAGCTCATAGGTAAAGAGCATATGTAGATGGATTGGGTCCACGTTGAACACAGTGGGGGAAAACACCAAAGAAGATATTTGTTCTATTTGTTATTAATTAAAATTCAATTAATATGGTAAAATATATGCATTTTAGGAGAATAGATTTACTTGTAGGCTGAGACAGATTGAGTTTTTTTTTCAGATTCAGTTTTTAAACTGTTATAGAGGCTTCATGTATAGCGATTATGTACTAAAATTACCTCTCATAAATATTTTTACACTTCGGTGTAATTTACATTACTCATGTCCTTCCTCCATGTACATTGCTTATTTAGCTGGGAGTGGTCTCGATAATAACAAGTCTTTAAGGTGTAGATTTAAATGCAACTGAAGTTGTGTGGGCACCTACCTGCCTGTGTAAGTTAAGTTAAAAACCTGGCCCCATTAAAAACGAGAATCCTGTAATGCCCCTTCTGGGTATATACCCCAAAGAATTGAAAGCAGGTATGCAAACAGATACTTTGGAGCTCATGCTCATAGCACCATTATTCGTGATAGCCAGAAAGTGGAAACAACTCGTGTGTCCCCCAATGGATGGATGGATAAACAAATGTGGCATATACACACAATGGAATATTATTTATCCTTAAAAAGGAATGAAATTCTGAAATATGCTACCACGTGGGTGAAACTTGAAAATGTGATGCTAAGTAAAATAAGTCAGGCCCAAATGGACAAATATTGTGAGATTCTACTCATGTGCAGTACTTAAAATAATCAAACTCATAAAGACAGAAAGTGGAATGGTGGTTATAGGGGTTGGGAAGAGGGTGATTGGGAAGTATTTAATGGGGACAGAGTTTCAATTTGGGAAGATTGACGTGTTCTGTAGCTGGATGGTGGTAATAGTTGCACAACGTGAATATATTTCATGCCACTGAACTGTATACTTAAAAAGTGTTAAAATGGTAAAATTCATGTGATGTATTGTTTAACCACATGTGTACATAAAAGACATGTAGGAATCTGCATGGTCAGACCAGATGGTCCAGATGAAAGAGTATTGACGCTGGTTGAAATGTCATGGAATCTGACCTAACAAGAGCCATGAGTGATTTGTAGGGTTTCATGCTGGGTCTCACTCCGAAATGTAGTAGGTCTGGGCTGGGACCCCAAGAATTTCCATTTCTAACAAATTCCCAGGTATACTTGTCATCTATCGCTGCATAACAAATTACATCATATGTTAGTAGCTTAAAAGAACACGCATTTATTATCTCATGATTTCTGTGGCCCAGGAGTCTGAGATTAGTGGCTCTGGTTCAGGATCTCTCCTGGAGTGGCAATCAAGCTGTTGATTGGAGGGCTGAAATCGTGTGAAGACTTGGCTGGAGGACCCACTTTTAGGATGGCTCACTCCCACTGCTGTTAGCAGGAGGCTTTAGTTCTTTACTAGACAGATCTTTCCGTATGGCTGTCTCACCTCAGGGCATCTGAGTTCCTCAGAGTGGGTGCTTCAAGAAAGAGAGAGCAAGCAGGAAGCCAGCTTTTGCAACTAATATCCAAACTCTATTCTTTAGAGACAAGTCATTAAATCTAGCTCATATTCAAAAGGAGGGACCTACCTTTTAAAAGGAGGGGTACTGGGGTGCCTGCATGGCTCAGTTGGTTAAGCATCTGCCTTTAGCTTGGGTCATGATCCCAGGGTCCTGGGATTGAGCCCTAGATCGGGCTTCCTGCTCACTTGGGAGTCTGCTTTTCCCTCTATCCCTCCCCACTGCTCATGCTCTCTCTTGTATGCTCTTTCTCTCTCAAATAAATAAATAAAATCTTTAAAAAGAAAAAAGGAGGAGTACTGAAAAATTGTAGATGTTTTAAAAAACGAACACACTGGGTATATTCTTGGGGCTGCTGTAAGAAAGGGCCATAAACTGGGTGACTTAAACAACAGAAATTTATTGTCTCACAATTCTAGAGTCTGGAAGTCCAAGATCAAGGTGTAAGTAGGGCTGGTTTCTCCCGAGGCCTGTGAGGGAAAATTTGTTCCAGATCTCTTTCCGTGCTTCCAGTAGCCTCACCTGTTCTATGGCTTACAGCTTACAGATGCCCATCTTCCTGTGTATTTACATTGGTTTCCCTCTGTACACATCTATCTATAAATCAAAATTTCCCTGTAATAGTCATATTGGATTAGGGCCCACTCAAATGACCTTTTTTAATTTTACCTGATTACCTCTGGAACAACCCTTATTTCCAAGTAAGTTCACATTATGAGGTACTAAGTATTAGGATCTCAACATCTTTTGAATTGAATCCAGTTTAACACTTAGTATAATTAGGTAATGCTGAGGTTCCTGCTCTGGGTACCATACTTTTGAGAATCACTGTTCTAATCCACCCCTCGGTTACACTAATGAGAAATGTAAGTTTTCCATAAGCTAAACAAAACCATCAATGTCAAAGAGTGAGTTTGTGGCCGAGTTCAGATGATAACACATATTTCTTGATCCACGTTCAGTGCACTTCCCAGAGCCACAGAGTATTTGGTCATCTTTGACCAAAGTTCTCTGAAGATCTCAATTATCTGTGGACTCATTGAGCCTTTGTGCTTTTTCTAGGTTAAGGTTGCCTCACAAAGTTCTGTAGTTCAGGAATCCTTTTAAGAGGTGTGTGAGTGTGTGTGTATGTGTGAATTTTCTGGAAACTACATCATTCATCACGTAAGCCATCTACACTGGGAAGGAGAAGAGAGAGAGTAGGAGATGAAGAGGAGATAATGAAAGAGAGAGGAGTAAGGAAATGGGATATGAGAAATACAGGAAAAAGAAATAAAAACTGTATCAATTTATACTCCCACCATAGCCTGCCACATCTTCCAATGTGAGTCATGGTGGGAAGTGAGATGAAATTAACTTTCCCTGTTATATATATCTATATTTTTCAAGGATGAAATGAACACCTGTGTATCCACCAGCCACCTAAAGACAAAGAACATTGGCAGGAGCACTGACACCTCTGGTGTCCTGCTCACAGCATCCTCTCCCTCTTTCCTGGGTTATTTTCTATTCCCAAGTCTGTGTTTATCGCTCTTTTGCTTTTCTTTATGGTTTTACTACAGAGGGATAGAACCTTAAACAATATCTTCCTTAACTTTACCTGGTTTTGAACTTCATGTAAATGGAATCAGACTTGGCAAGCCTATGTGACTTTCTATTTTTTCCTCAACCTGGTGAAACCCATCCATACTGTGTGATTGTGGTTCACTCATTGTCATTGATGTCTACCCATCCTCTGACTAATAGGCAGGTTACTTTTGTCATTAAAAAAATGTTATGAACATTCTTATGTTTGTGTGCTGATGTGTGTCTGCTCCTTAGTGAGTTAGACAGAGACTACACCAGGTTGAGTTGCTTCAGAAGGTCATTGAGATTTGTAAGCAAATAAGGAGATCACGGGAATAATTTCCAAAGCCATGTCTGCCAAAGCAGGAATGAGCAGGTTTCTTTTATTAGGGTTTGGGATGAATATTCAGAGGGAGAGGCATCATCATCACATGTAATGGGCAGGTATAGAATTACACATTCCCACTCATAAAACATGCCATTACGTATGTTGCCTGTTATGCTAATGAGGCTTATATCCCTTTCAGGATGGGGATTTTAACATTATAATGAAGCTCAGGTAACTATCAGACACTTTATGATTCACTTGCACAGGTGTCTGTCCTGGGAGGTCATATTCAAATATTTCTTTTCTTGTTCCAGCAATTTGTTAGTTTCTAAAAGATAACATAGTTTGGCAGAAGCTTCTATGGAGTTTCCTGAGTTCAGGGGTCTCCCTGATGACAGATACAAGTCGTCTGGTATGCTGTGCAAGAATTTCTGCAGGGTATACACCTAGGAATGTAACTGCTGGATTGGAGGGTATACTCCCCTTAACAGCATTGATTGGTTGGTTGATTTCAGGAGGGCAATACTAGTACACTCCCACAAGAAGCATCTAGAAGTTATCACTATCTCACATCTCAGCAGCACTTGTTGTTAGTTCAACATTTTGACTCTCCTGATATTTACCCAAAAGGCTGACCTTAGAACCAAACTCTCACATTAGATGTCACTCTACCGTATTGGACTTTGGGGATTTTATGATCCTCCTGCCTAGGAGACCTGATGTCTCTGACATAACAGGTGCTCAGTAAATGAGAGGAAAATAAAATGAGTCTAAGCTGTGGCTTTTTGGTAAAAGTACATTTTTCTCATATTTTAAATGTCTATCAGCATGTTCTTGATTCCAATCTTTCCTCCTGACTTCAGATTATGTACCTAATGCCAACCTATAGTGGTATATTTTTTCCAAACTCAAAGTCTACACAGGAAATTTCATGCAGCCGTCCAAGTGTTGCCCCTAGAGGTAGGAAATATATTACACTCGTTTTACTGTAATCTAGTAAAAGCCTGTAACATGAATTTTAGAGAAAAGGAAAAAAGAAAAACCTCCAAAATTCCTAACCTTAATTTCAGAACTTACTTAGTTCTTATATATTCCAACATGTCATTTTTTTAAAAAGAAATAGTAAAAATCCCACTTTCACATACTTATTTGGTTGTTTTCCATTTAAATTTCCACAATTAAGTTAAAAACATTTTTGTGACAATGTATAGGAACCACTTTTTAAAGGCATCTATTTTATTTTTTTTAAGATTTTATTTATTCATTTGACACACAGAAGAGAAAACACAAGCAGAGGGAGAGGCAGGCAGAGGGAGAGGGAGAAGCAGGCTCCCCGCTGAGCAAGGAGCCTGATGTGGGGCTCCATCCCCAAATCCTGAGATCATGACCTGAGCCAACGTCCAACCAACTGAGCCACCCAGGCGCCCCTAAAGGCATCTATTTTGATGGGCTATAAAGTTTTGGTTCCCAAATGCTGGTCCGAGAACCTATGCCAATCTCTGATGAAAGTTTTACTAGCCTAAAAGATAAGTGACAGAACAACAGAATGAGCTTTTCAGTACAACGAAGTGAATTCCATTTTAAGGAACCCTTTTTCTTTTTCTTTTTTTTTTCTGGGAATATGTCATCTCTACCTTTTTAATGACTAAATGTGTTTTAAGAAATGATGGTGTATTCATTTGCTTGACAACTTTGTATTTGTGTTTTAATTTCACTTATCCTTCAATTCTAAGTGTTTGGAAATCCTTTCAGAGCGGCTTAGTGCATCACTTAAAGTGGATTTTGTAGACAGCACCTTGGGAGTTACTCTCAAGAGCACACAAGGCTCAGAAACCAAGCTATACTCGTTTCTATTTCGTGACGGTGCATTTACTTCTGATCGGGTTTCAACTAAGTCTGGGCGCTAACACACGGGAGGAGGCATGCAAACCTGGTAAGACTGTTTCATTCTCACCTGTGAGTGGTGTAGCCTGTGCGTTACACTGATACACGAGGGACATGTGAGCGCCGGGAAGGCTGCTGGAGGGGGTGCAGACCCTGGCTCCTGGAAACTGTGGAAAGGCAGAGAGAAGCGGAGACCGGTCGCTGAAAGACGCACAGGAGCCAAGGTTTGGAGTCCGTTCCTCGGTGAGCAAGGAGCGCAGCGTCGCTCGGGGCGCGCGAAGTCAGACCGCAGGAGTCGGGCGGGCGGGCGGCGCGGGTTCTGCAGTTGGACGTGCAGCACCCGGCAAGGGAAGGAAGGCCCACGGGAGAGTCGTTCCTAAGACCTGGACGAGGACAGGCTTCAGCACCCGCAGGAGGAGACAGGGGCCGAGAGGCCCAGCCCACCACCCTTCGGCGGGGCGCCGCGGAGCGCCAGGGGGCGGAGTCGGGCCCGCCCCGCGGACTCACACACCCAACCAGCGACGAGCCGCCCCGACCGCGGGACACGCCCCCGCCCCTTCCCGACAGCCCCCGGAACCTAGCTCCCTCCGGCGCCTGCGCAGCCCTGAGGCCCCGCCCCCTCGCCCTCCCGCCTGGCCCTCCGGCGGCCAACATGGCGGCTCCCTGTGTGTCCTGCTACGCCGCGCTTTCCTGCCGACTCTTTCTCGGAGGTAGGGTTAGCCTCTCCCAGAAACAAGGCGTCTGGAAAGCCGCAGCTGCGGAGTTGCAGACAGGTACCGGATCTCAGGTGAGGCAGAAGTGGATGCACGGGTCCGTGTAGCGCGAGGATGTGGAGCCGGCGCCGCTGCTTTCTCCTGGCGTCTCGCGTGCGCCCGGGCCGGGACTGAAAAGGGTCTGGGGTGTTTCGGAGAGGCCTGTGGTTGAGAGAGGAGGAGTGGGTGTTGGTTTGCAGCGGCCACTCGAGGTGGTTTCTGGGTTTTGCAGGGTGCAGTGAGGGAGGAAGTGTTCTGCAGACGGACCTAGAGCGACCCCCTTCCTTGAGTTGTCTGCGGAGCTAAGGGGAGTCGGTGCCCAGGTGTGTAGGGTCTGGAGCTCCCCGCTCGCCCTGCGGTCCATTCACCCGAGGAGGTGAAGGACTGGACTCCTGCAGTGGGCTGGAAGACTCAGTGGATAAAGTCACACAGTGGATAGGATTCATAGCGGCCTTAAAAGTGCCTTGCATCTGTGCGGCTTCTGTTTTCTTAATTTCCCCCAACGCCGGTTCTCCGGAGAGATGGAGACCAGAACTTGTACATTTCCTTTACTCCCCCGAGGGCGGTGAGAAGCCAGTATTCTAGCTTCACAGCTGTTTTGGTGATGCTGACTTGGGATCTCGAAAGGAGGGGAAAGTTTTGAGAGGGAAGAAAACGAGCTTAGTTTTGGATATAATTATAGTTATTATACAGTAATAATTGGGTTGTCCACGTGGAGATTTCCAGTAGGCCCAAAGATTGACAAGTTTATAGTTCAAGAAGAACTTCTCTACAAGCCCTCTGTCAACTTGTAGATGGTAATCGAGGCCTTGGAAGTGAATTCAAACACGTAATGATGGTGTACCGAATTGGAATGAGTAGAGGGACAGGGCCCTGAAGGACAACGGCGAAGAAGAGCCTCCCAGAGATTGAGAATGAAGTGCCAAAGAAACGGGGGAAACCAGTGTGGTGTCATGGAAAACAAGTGAATGTTTTAAGTAGGCAAAGTGATAAACAAGTACCAAATATTGTATAGAGGCCAAATATTATGATATAAAAACTATTGAAAAAAGGAATACTGTGTATTTTTAAACATCGTTTTTATATTTTAACCTAAATCGACCAGTCCATCTATTCTTTTATCCATCACTTATTTTTCATTCATTCTTTTTATTTTTTTTTTTTAAGATTTTATTTGTTTATTTGTGAGAGAGAGAGTGTGTGTGCGCAAGTGCACAAGCATGGGGAGAGGCAAAGGTAGAAGGAGAAGCGGAAGCCTAAGCATTCTCCTGGCTCAGTGGGGAGCCCTACTCAGGGCTCATTCCCAGGATCCTGAGATCATGACCTGAGCTGAAACCAAGAGTCAGATAGATGTTTAAATGACTGAGGTATCCAAGTGCTCTTTACTACTTTTTTATTACAGAATACGTTGGAAGTTTTTATTTTTTTCATGCATCTCTTTTGAGTATATTTTCCCTATATATGCTTAGTTAGCTATAGCGTATGGAATGTTTTAATTGCTGACACTGTGTGTGTGTATGGGGGAAGGGGCTACTAATTTTCTCTCCCTCTCTCAACCTCCAGAATCTATGTATCCTTCTCTGTCTTTACGTTCTTTTTATCATAAGCGTGCATCTATGTCAGTGCTAATAGTTGATGGCCATTTATTTTGTTTCCATTTTCTAACCATTAATAAAATGTTTAGTAAACATCCTGTAATAATTCTTAGGTACTTACATTGCTTTTATTTCTGTAGGAAAGTTGTGAGTTTATTGCTGCAAAGTGTGTGTACATCTTAAATTTTAAAAGATATTTCCACATAGCTTTCCAGGAAGGCTGTGGCAATCACACTCCATCATTGATGTATGAAAGTGCCCCCTTTTCAACTAGCATTAGGTATTTTTTTTTCAATAAGATGGTAAACAGTGATTCCTCCTTGCTTCTTTAATTTTCATCTCCCCGACTTGAAATAAAGCTTTTTTCCCCCTCCATATGGCAAATGTTTACTGAGCACTTTACTTGAGTCAGGCACTGTGAAGTAAACAAATCATTATCAAATAATTACCAGACAGTATTGACCCTTACCCTCTCCAGGGATGATCCTGAAACTGCTGCATCCCTAAATTCCTTAGTATTGTAACAGCCTATGTTTTACCATATGAAGTACAACTAAGATATATAACTGAAAGATTTAACTGACCCCCGTCAGACCCTTACTATTACCACATATATGGTTAAAGACATTTATAAAGCTTTTTTCTGGCACAGAGTTTGTCTGTCTTAAGTATTAATACTTCTGCATATCCCATCTCTAATGTTAGTATTACATTTTTCTCAGGCCATGTAGGTGGCTCAGTCGGTTGGGCTTCCGGATCTTGATTTGGTCTCACATCTTGATCTCAGGGTAGGTGAGAGCAAGCCCGGCCTGGGACTCTGCACTGTGGGTGGAGCCTGCTTGGAATTCTCTCTGTCTCCCTCTCTGTCCCCTCTCCTGCACACTTGCACATACTATCCTCTGTCTCTCAGAAAAAAAAAAAAGTTACATTTTCTTAAAGGCCGTGTTTCATAAAACAATATAATAATAATAAATCCATCTTGTACAAGATTTTTTTTGCATTTTGTTTATACGTATGAGTGTGTCCTAAGTTGTGATACAAATAGTACCTATTACTGTGGATCACAGTCAAAAACGCTTGAGAAACACTGATGCCACAAGGAAAAAGAAACAAGTTTTGCTAAAAATTGTGACTCTTTTGTGCCCAGTTGGGACCCTCACTAACAGACTCCCTCTTGTGTACCAATCTTGTGGTATATACGTTTCATATTAATGCCTCTACAATTGCAAATATCTAAGTGTACCAAATTTGGGATAGAGGAGGGAATCTTAACTTGTGAATGGCGAAACTTCAGATTATAAACCCCTGGTTATCAGGTACCTACCTATTCACAGTTTATCATAAGGTTTACAGAGGTGAATACAGAAGAACACAAAAGTGCAGTGCCTAATGCAATTGAGTTGAAATGGGTAGAGTGGTGGGATGGGCCCCTTCTCCAAGGAGATGATAGAGTTTTCTGGAGCAATTAGGAGTTAGATAAAAAAGAAAGATACTCTGTTCTAGGAAGATATATAGTCAGTTGATCTGGCAACGACTAATTGGTTATAGCTGTTATAATTGGTATAATAATTAGTGCAAGAATGGTGAGAGGTGGGAAAGTTTGATGGGACCCAGATTATGGTCTGTGTTGCTATACTAATGTACATGCCTTTTTTTTTTTTTTTTTTTTTTAATCTTTCACTAATGAAAATCTCACTGGCATTATTATAAGCAGTTGACAGTCATGGTATACTACAAAGGTTACCCATGGATTCTTAAATCCTCTATCAATATAATGTAAGAATGCTAATTTAGCTTTCTGAAATACTTATGACTTCTTAAGAAAGATTTATTTATTTTATATATAGAGAGAGGAGTGCATGTGCATGCTAACGGGGAGGTACAGAGGGAGAGGGAGAGAGAATCCTCAAGTAGACTCCCCGTTGAACATGGAGCCCTGCTTCAGGTTGGATCCTAGGACCCTGAGCTTGTAACCTGAGCTGAAACCAGGAGTCAGATGCTTAACTGACTGTGACATCCAAGCACCCCTATATATATATATATGTATGTATATATATGTATGTATTTTTTAAGATATTATTTTTAAGTAATCTGTATACCCAGTGGGGGCTTGAACCTAAGTCCTTGAGATCAAGAGTTGCATGTTGTACCCACTGAGCCCTTATGGCTTATATTAAGGAAAAACAGTAGACTAATTTTCTATTTTGAAAGCTAGAATTACCAAATATCAATGATATGTCCTCTTAATTTTATTTTCTATTAAACACTCAGTGCTTAAACTTTACATTTTTATTGAGTCAGTACACCCCTTATTGAATTGGTCTGTTTGCTGAAGAATGCTCAATGGCATTTGGTGGGTTGGCCCTGTATATTTTGATTTTATTGTAAAAACAGTGTTATTTTTGTCTTAAGTATCTATTCTTTAATCTTAACGGGCTCCTAGGGATTATAATATTGTATATTTATCATGACATCCAGTTGGTTTATAGTAGGGTCTAAATAAACTTTATTGATAAATTGCTTAAAAACTCTTTGAAATTAAAAATTGACTTGCATTTGTATCAAATGCTGTATGTAGCTCTGTAAATTCGTTATGTTTTCCTCCAGATAACTTGATTTTTTTAAAAAGCCTATTTTATTAGCAATGGAAATGAAAACCTTTTTGATGGGATAAGTTGTTTCTTTTGAAATCCATCCTTTTAAGGATGGATCTAAATCTACTTGTACTATGCTTCATTGTTGTAATTAGGATGATGAATTAATTAGTTACTTATTGCTGTACCCCCAAACTGAGCAGCTTAAAACAGCAGACATTTGTTATCTCATGGTTTCTGCGGGTCGAGTTTGTAGGCACAGCTTTACTGGGTTTTCCCTTTGGGCCTCCCATAATTTAGTAGTCCAGGTGGTGGCTGTGGCTCCTGTTATCTCAAGGCTGGAGGGTGGAAATCTGTCTCTCAGTTCGCTCATGTGGGTGTTAGCAGGTTATTGGACTGGCCGTTGGCTGGAGGCCACCCTCCGTTCTTGTCACATGGGCCTCTGTAGGACACCTCACCACATCTGGCTTCTATCAGGTTGATCAAGGGGGAGGGGCAAGAGGGAAGACAGTCTTTTTATAACTTAATCTGAGTGGTGACATTCTGTCACTTTAGTAGTATTCTATTCGTGGGAAGCAAGTTTCTCAAGCAATTTGCAGAAGCCCACATTCAAGGGGAGGAGATTGAACAACAGGATGAATACCAACTGGTAGAATCATGGGAACCATCCTGTAAGCTGCCTGCAACTATGTTCTTTTTTATTACTTAAGTGACTTGTGTGTTTATAGGTCTTTCCCTTACATTTGGTTTGTAAACCTCTTGAGAAAAATAGCATAACTTTTGTATCCCTACTCTGATGCCTATTACAGGACCCACAGACACCTCCTAGATGCTCACTGATCATTTCCTGAATTAAACATGTGAAGAGTTCTTACGTGTAGGGATATATGTGTGTGCACATGTTGTGTATGCACATGTGTGTGAGCACCTGCCATGCTCCTTTTTGCCAGATAGATTAGTAACTTAAGAAAACTGCATTTTGACCATGTTTCATACTTCCTTCTCTCACTGTGGCAACATTCTCATTTTAACATCAGTCACTTCTGCTTGACAGTTACTTCTGTCAAAACTCAGGAGATAGCCTGGCTCATAATAATTGCTTAAATTTTGTTAAATTAACTTGTAAAATAGTTTACTTCTTGGAATTTTATGAAAAATAAAGCATGTTCAAGCATTTACAAAAATAGAATACTGTAATGAACTCCCTGTATATGTCAGCAGGCTTCAATAGTTACTACTGTTTTCTGAATTCTGTTTCATCTGTCTCCCTACCTTTTATTTTCTAGAAGCTTTTATGTAAATCTCAGGCTTTCCATTATATTACTTGTATATATACTTGAATGTGCATCTCTAACAAGTAGATTTTTTGTTTTTAAAAATTATTTATTCATGAGAGAGAGGGAGAGGGAGGCAGAGACACAGGCAGAGGGAGAAGCTGGCTCCATCCAGGGAGCCCGATGAGGGACTCAGTCCCAGGACCCCAGGATCACGACCTGAGCCAAAGGCAGACACTCAACCACTGAGCCACCCGGGTGCCACCAAGTTGCTTTTAAAATAGAAAAAAAGAAAAACAAAAACATGGGGGTGCCTGGGTGGCTCAGTCAGTTAAGTGTCCCTCCTTGCCTTTGGGTCAAGTCATGATCTCAGGGTTCTGGGATCAGGCGCCATGTTGGGCTTCCTGCTTAAGCAGGAAGTCTGCTTCTCCCTCTCCCTCTCCCTCTCCCTCTCTCTCTCCCTCTCCCTCTCCCTCTCCCCCTACTGCCTGCGTGTGTCTTCTTGCTCTCAAATAAGTAAAATCTTAAAAAAAAAAAAAAAAAAAGGCTTCCATGCCACTATGGATATATCAGGCAGAATGAACAATAATTTCTTAATATATCTGCTACTTATTCCATCCATGTTCAAATTTCCCTGGTTGTGTTAGCAATAATTTTTTATAGTTTGTCTAAAGCACGATTCAGACAAAGCCCATATATTTTATTTGATTTGTAAGTGTGTTAAGGCTCTAAATTTATAAGTTTGTGGAAAGAATATAAATCGTGAATTT
The DNA here is from genome assembly GCF_053574225.1 of Canis aureus. Taxonomy (NCBI): domain Eukaryota; kingdom Metazoa; phylum Chordata; class Mammalia; order Carnivora; family Canidae; genus Canis; species Canis aureus. The sequence goes on along the minus strand of NC_135621.1, from coordinate 41,186,420 downwards.
TGCTCAAGTAGTGTAGTAGATTTCCATGTTTGTTTAACCTGGTGTCCACTTCCCTTTCACCAGGGCACTGCTGCTTTCTCAGGAGGGATGAGTTCTTCACCACTGGATACAATCTAGAAGGACTATAATCTGGGGCATCTGACCCAAAGTAGCCCCATTAGATAGTCCCTCCCATGAGATCTTGAGCAGAAAGCTAATGACAGTTGCAATACCGTTTTATCTTAATGGCCATAGACTTCATTGCACATGCCGTGGCTCATTGGAGTTCCTGCTTCTTAGCTCCCTGCTTCAAGTATAGTCCTGGGCCCCTGTTACTCTTCTAAGAAATGTCTCTTTTGCTTGAGCAAAATCATATTCTTTTGCTTGCATCCAGAGATCTCTAGTTGATAAAAATATAAACTCATTCAAAAAAACTTACTGTCCTCTCTCTCTCTTGGTGTCCTTCTAATGTTTCTTTCTATCCATGTTTTCTCTAATATGACTTTAGTCTTTACCTTTTCTTTGAGTCCTCCAAGTATTTTTTCTTTTGCCTTTTCTATTCAGATTAGCAGCAGCTTCTTCTTTGTTCCATTTTTATCCAATTGAACAAAAAGGAAACTCCTGAATACTCGTAATATCATTAAAGTAGTGTGTGGCACTGGCATTTGGCCAGATTTGGGACATCACTGCTCTGTCAGGATGTGTCTGCTTCTTTGGCAACCCGCTTGATTGAAATTATAGTTGTCTGACCCACTGATTATCTTAAAAAAGAAACAAATCTGTCAAGTTGTATCTATACCAGTCCATAAAAACAAAGTGTGAGGAAAATTCTCTGTCATAGCTTTTCAGTTGGAAACAGAACCTGTAGAAAATTTTGTTGGGGATTTGTACTTAACAGTAGTGAAGCATGTTCTCTCCAGGAATTCTAGCTGTTTATAGCTAAAGATCTAGTCAATTCACATTCAGCCTTATCTTACTTAATGGATTGTGCTAATGAATAATGGACTCTATTGAATGTAAATATTTTTGTGTGAATCACTGCTGGAATAATTTAGAATATTTATAAATATATTCAGTAGTCTGGTACTGATGCTGTGATGGTTTTAGAAAAATATGAATTCCAGAATGTCACATTCTTAGGCAGTGTATACAAATGTCTTTGAAAAGATCCTAAGGAGATTGAAAAATAGCAAAGTGTGGACTTTTTAAAAAAGCCCTTTCTAAATGAACAATAAAAAATTTTAGTTTTTATTTTTTTTATTTTTTTTTAAATTTTAGTTTTTAAAGCATCATTTATGTTAAAACTAAGAAAGCTGCCACATGTCACAGAGTCTTAAGAATCTAGACACAAGATAATTTTAATTCAAGTGAAGAAATGAATCTTCAGGCTAATAATCAACTCTTTTGCTGGAGGTAATACTCAAATGTTGTCAGAACAAAAGAAGAAAAGGAACTGTGGGAGAGAGAGATGAAGAAAACACAAAGGAATATTTACTCAACAAAATGGAAGAATTATTTTTCTATAACTGCTTCACACTGTCAAGGACATTCTTAAAAGATTGGGTAAGGGAGAGCTATATGAAATAGTAGATAAGACAAGAAAATACGATTGAAAAAATGGTTAAGGGAAGATATTTGGAGATAGACCAGTGATTGAAAAAGCTAAAAATTCGGAGTGGCTGCAGAATTGACACCGCAGAAAACAAAACAAAAAAAAACCCAGGAGTAAAAATTTAAACATCATTCATAATGCAGAACAAAGGGATAAATAAGACTGAGAGAACGGAGATAGAGGACAGGAAACCAGATCACCTCTGTGGTCGGAGAAGAGAATAGTAAGGTGAGAGTTGGTGAGTATTACTTTCTGAGGTTGATAGGAGAAATAATCTAAGCATTTTATTTGGAGACATATAGGTAATCACTACTAAAATAAAAGGCTGTGTGATGTCCAAATTGCTGGATCAAAAAAAAGACAAATATAAAAAACTGCAGACCATTTAGCAAAAGAAAGAAAACAGGAATGGAAGCATACAAAAATAAAATAAGATGGAAAATGTGACAGTATCTATTAAATCCATTTAAATAAGGTATTCTCATATTTGTAAAAAACTCAGATTGGCCCAAAAAACAAAACCTAAAGTGATTTAAAATTTAAATGAAAAATACGGTCAGTGGGATCCCTGGGTGGCGCAGCGGTTAGGCGCCTGCCTTTGGCCCAGGGCGCGATCCTGGAGACCCAGGATTGAATCCCACATTGGGCTCCCGGTGCATGGAGCCTTCTTCTCCCTCTGCCTGTGTCTCTGCCTCTCTCTCTCTCTGTGTGACTATCATAAATAAATAAAAATTTAAAAAAAAAAAAATACGGTCAGTGATATTCCAGGGAAAGGCAAATGGAAGTCTGAAAGGGTTGCAATATTACGATCCAACAGAATGAAATTCAAGGTAAAAGTATTGCCTAGGAGTGCAACACTTTATAATTTGAAGGGTACAATCTGCCTTAAGATAGAACTCTCTTCAGAGAGTACATTGGATATACCACTGAAACATACAAAGGAAAAATACAAGAAACGAAAAGATAATTAAGATTAAAGCTATTGTATGGATATAGATTCATAACTGTTTCTTTGGTATTTTTTTCTGGCTCACATCCAGTATAAAGGAGTGCTTAAAATTTTTTTCTAATATTCTTTCTTTAATTTTATTGTCTACTTTATAACCACTGTATCATTGCTTTTTGAACATGAAGTATTCAGTTCATCAAACCTGTCACCTCTTACTCTGCAGACCCATCTCATGTCCTGTTTCATAAAAATAATGGCCATAACACATAAGTAATCTTACCTTTCCGTCTTTTTCCCTCACAAACTATGTTGTTTCTTTGCATAGTAAAATAGATGTTTCTTATCCTAACACTAATGCCTGCCATTCCCCCTACTTTGATGGTGTCATGTCATGTCCCTTGCTGATTATTAACAGACGGCATCTCTAGCTCAGATCTCTCCTGTGTACATACCCACAGAGCCATCTGCCTCCAGGACACCTATCTCTCTGGAGATGCCCATCAAGCATCTCAAACTTGTCATGCCCCAAATTGAACTCATCACTTTCCTCCCTATCTTACTGTTCCTTTAGAACTCATTACTTCAGTGAATGGAAGTCTCATATTCACTGGGAGACTCATTTCTCCTGAGGGCTGTGATTGGTGGTTGGTGGCAAGTGTAGTGGGGACACCTGTATTACAAATCGTTTTGGTTATGGACAAAAACATTTTGTCACGTGACTTAGAAAACCAGCAGTGTAATCATCCTTTTGGCAGTGGAACATTGGGGAAAATCACCTCTATTGCGTGACAGCTACTTTCTCCAAATCCAGATCAGTATTTTCTCTTCATTTTGAATACAGGAAGCAACATCTTCCAGTGTTCAAAGAAAACATGAAATCATTGAAACACACACACAGAAGCAGAACCCTGGGAAAAGTAAAAACAAGATGGAAAAACTCCTGAGACAAGGATTTGATGCTGTTGGCACTAACTGTGGGGAGAGGGAGCAGGGTTAGGAGTGTACAAAGAGGCTATACGTAAGCAAGTTTGGGTCATGTTTTTACTCATTGATAGTGACACTGTATCTTTATAAAAACATCTTAAGATTCTTGATTAATAATATGAAGAGAGAAGAAACTCCTTTGTGCTCCCCAAGGAAAAATAAACTATAAAGTTTCATGGGATTTTAAATTGCCTTATTTTACTCATTAAGGAGTTGCAAGAAATAATTTTATCACTATTTGATTTGTGAGAGTTTAAGAACATAATTTTTACTATTAATAGAGCATTGTAATATTTGTAATATTTGTCCTGTATTTTTTCTTTTACTTTTTATTGTAACTACAGTGACAAATTATTATAGTTATTTGAATCTCTGATTCTCAAAGGGTTAGGGAATGGATGAGTGAGAGATGATGGTGGTGGTGGTATGTGCGAGAGAGGTTTGTTTGTTAATGAAGAGGTAAGTGAGGGAGTTACTAAAAATTATAGTTAAGGTCTGAATTGCTTAAGAGTGCTTAACATTGTTGAGGCTGGGATAATGGTCGAGAACCACAGATTAAGATTTTGAGAAAAACCAGGACCAAGAATATCTATTCTAGTTATATCCATCTACTGAATGTGGCTAAATAGTCATTTGAAAACATTTTTCTGGTTCCTTAGCACCTTTTATTGCAGGTGAACTATTTATGCCTTGGGGGGAAATTCCTAGTGCTATAGCATAGAAGGATCAACAGTGGCAAGTGATACCATTACTGATAATTTAGAAGGATGGGAAAGCCCTTATTTCTGTAAGTTAGTGTATTGAACCAAATTAATGATAAAGCTTGTCAGTGCTTACTGAAGCAGTTTCTTCACTGCATCAGCTTAAAATAGTCTCAAGCTAAGCTAAACTGTTATTTTAAAGCCTTGAAAGATGAGCTGTATTTGTACCCTAAAGCAAGATGACTACCTATAGCCTAAGTGTGCTATTCTCCAGTACATGCCTCTTTTCTCCTTTGTCCTCTGCTTGCTGTCTGTCTGCAAGGGCATTTACTTCTTTTCAAAGGGAGTGTCATCTCTTCATTACCTGTGTGTCAAATATCACAAGTAGTTGACATTGACCAATCAGTATGAAATGTGGATATTTGCATTAGACAAGGATGTTTTCATATCACTTCTAGGTATTTTGGGTTTAACTGTGTGAAATGCTAGTAGTTTAAACTACTGTGTAAGTAGAGGCTTTTAAAAGCTAGCTTTTGAGTGGAGGACGATTTCTTTTTCTTTTTCTTTTTCTTTTTCTTTTTCTTTTTCTTTTTCTTTTTCTTTTTCTTTTTCTTTTTCTTTTTCTTTTCTTTTTCTTTTCTATGATCAACAGGAAGAAAGAGAGGCAGACACACAAGCAGAGGGAGAAGCAGGCTCCACACAAGGAGCCCGATGTGGGACTTGATCCTGGTACTCCCAGATCACGCCCTGAGCCGAAGGCTGACTCAACCGCTGAGGCACCCAGGTGTCCCTTGAGTGGAGGAAGATTTCTAACAGCTTTCTTTTTTTTTTTTTTTTCCTAACAGCTTTCTTAACAGGCCTTTTACCTGTTTCCAGACTCTTGCCAACTGAGTACTATAATAAAAACAATTGTTTGAACACCCTGTTTTATGTAGAGACAATAGCCTACAAGACATTACATTGTAATGTAAATGTAAATAATTACATTATTTAATTTAAAATCTAAGTTAATCACAGTTTAATTACATTGTAAGGTAAATATAATGTAAATAATTACATTAATTTAAAATCTTTTCTCTTTTCATTTATATTTTCTGCTAGATATTAAGGCTAAGGCACACCACAGGTGTATCAACAAAGAAAAATGTTGCAGCCTTAAGACGTGAAACTTACACAGTGGATTTTATTAAAAAGCAGATTGAAGAGTTCAACATAGGAAAGAGACATTTAGCCAACATGATGGGAGAAGATCCAGAAACTTTTACGCAAGAGGATATTGACGTAAGTACAGTTACTCGGTTGGGAAAGTAATTGCTGTAGAGTTTGTTTGTTATGATTTATTTATTTATTTATTTGAGAGAGAGAGAGCACTAGCCAAGGTGAGGGAGAGAGTGAAGGGTAGAGGCAGAAGGAAAAAGAAACGTAAGCAGACTCTGTGCTGAGCTCAGAGCCTGATACAGGCCTCCATCTCATGACCCTGAGATCATGGACGACCTGAGACAAAACCAAGAATCCAACACTTAATCGACTGTGCCACCCAGGCATCACTAGCTCTGTCAGTTTTAATCAAACTGTAAGAATAAGGAGAAATACCACTCTGCATTGCAAGTTGGAACCCAGGTTTCAAAGAGAAATGCTACCCTGTATTTGGAGCATTGTGAAGCATAGTGAGTGTTAGATTTTAATGTGAAATGGATAATTGTCTTGATTCAAGGTCCTAGGAGCCAATGTGAATATTTAGAACAATGTAGAAATATTTATCCTATTGTAGTTTTAAACTCAGCTTTCTTACAAATAGTAAAACAGATGATGATGGAAATAGAGTCAAGTTTATAGAAAGTCCCATAAGTAAACCTGAGTTTAGTGTTTTTTTATTATTATCTTAGCTATACATTTGAATTTTCAGTCAGGGCATGTTCTAAATGATTTGAGAGAGTTAGAACTGTGTTATTGTTCCACTCTTGAGTTGTTCTGACCCTGATAAAAGTAGTAATAATAAATAATACTTTTTTGCTAGACATCACAACATAGCTAGCAAAGGTACTTAAAATTTAACCAATTTGAAGTTTGTTCTAACTTTTTAAAATTTTATTTTGAATTCCATTATAGTTAATGTACAATGTTGTGTTAGTTTTGGGTATACAATATAGTGATTCAGCACTTCATACAACACTCAGTGCTCATCACAACTGCCTTCCTTAATCCCCCCGTCACCTATATCCCCCATATACCCCTCCCCCCCACCGGGAACCATCAGTGTGTTCTCTATAGTTTAGAGTCAGCTTCTTGGTTTGTCTCTTTTTCCCTTTGCTCGTTTTTTTGTTAGCTGGTTTCCTAAATTCCACAAATGAGTGAAATCAAATGGTATTTGTTTTTCTGTGACTGACATGTTTCACTTAGCATTATACTCTTTAGCTCCATCCGTGTCAGTGCACATGGCAAGATTTCATTCTTTTTTTATGGCTGAATAATACTCCTCTGTGTGTGTGTGAGTGTGTGTGTGTGATATCTTCTTTATCCATTCATCTATATCCATTGACATTTGGGCTGCTTCCATGATTTGGCTATTGTAAGTAAAGCTGCTATAAACATAGGGTTGCATGTATCCCTTTGAATTAGCATTTTTGGATTTTTTTTGGGGGGGGGGTAAATACTTAGTAGTGTGATTGCTGGATCATAGGATAGTTCTATTTTTAACTTTTTGAGGAACCTCTGTCCTGTGTCCACACTGGCTACACTACATTGCATTCCCACCAACAGTGCAGAAGGGGTCCTTTTTCTCTACATCCTTGTCAACATCTGTTGTTTTTGTGTCAAAAAACAATGTGTCAACATTCTGACAGGTGTGAGGTGATATCTTATTATAGTTTTTTATTTCTCTCTGTTGTCTAATTGCTGTGGCTACAACTTCTAGTACTGTATTGAATACAAGTGGTGAGAGTGGACATCCTTATCTTGTTCCTGACCTTAGGAGAAAAGCTCTCAGTTTTTCCCAATTGAGAATGATGGTAGCTGTGGGTTTTCATTTATGGCCTTTATTATGTTGAGGTATATCCCTTAAACCTACCTTGTTAAGGACTTTTTTCCTGACTGGATGTTGTGCTTTGTTAAATGCTTTTTCTGCATCTATTAAGATAATCATATGGCTTTAATCCTTTCTCTTATTGATGTGATGTATCATATTGATTGATTTGCGAATACTGAACCACCCTTGCATCTGGAAATAAATCTCACTTAATTGTGGTGAATGATTTTTTTTTTAATGTATTGTTGGATTCTGTTTACTAGTATTTTTTTGAGGATTTTTGTATCCACATTTATCAGATATATTTGCATGCAGTTCTCCTTTTTTGTGATGTCTTTCTCTGGTTTGGTATCAGGGTGATATAGAATGAATTTGGAAATTTCCTTCTATTTTTTGGAATAGTTTGAGTAGAATAGGTATTATTAACTCTATAAATGTTTGGTAGAATTGGCCTCTTGAGCTCTCTGGTCCTGGGCTTTTGTTTGTTTGGAGTTTTGGGTTACATAATCAATTTTTTTGCTGGTTATTGGTCCACTCAAATTCTCCACTACTACTTTCACTTTTGGTAGGCTATATGTTTCTAGGAATTTGTCCATTTCTTTCTTCTAGGTTGTCTAATTTGTTGGCATGTAGTTTTTCATAATATTCTTTTATAATTGTTTGTATTTCTATGGTGTTGATTGTTATTTCTCCCCTTTCGTATTATTTATTTGAGTCCGTTTCTTTTTTTTCTTTCTTTTTTTTTTTTTTTTTTTTGTGAGTCTAGGGAGAGGTTTATCAATTTTATTGTATCTTTTCAAAGAACCAACTCCTGTTGTCATTTTTATGTTCCATTGCTTTTTAAGTTTCTATATCATTTAGTTCTGCTCTCTACTTCATTATATCCGTACTTCTCTTGGTTTGGGGTTTTGTTTGTTCTTCATGTTCTAGTTCCTTTATAGGTAAGGGTAGGTTATTTATGATTTTTCTTGTTTCTTGAGGTAGGCCTGTGTTGCTATAAACTTTCCTCTTAGAACTGCTTTTGCTGCATCCCAAAGGTGGGCCATTGTGGTTTCCTTTTCATTTGTTTCCATGTACTTTTTGCTTTCTTTGATTTCTTGGCTGACCCATTCATTGTTTAGTAGCATGTTATTTAACTTCCATGTATTTGTGGTCTTTCTAGTTTTTTTTCTTGTGATTGATTTCTAAATTTATAGTGTTGTGGTAGAAAAGATGTATGGTATGACTTTGATCTTTTTGAATTTGCTGAAGCTTCTTTTGTGGCCTAATACGTGATCTGTTCTGGAGAATATTCCATGTGCACTTGAAAAGAATATGTATTCTGCTAATTTAGGATGGAATATTCTGACTGTATCTGTTAAATCCTTCTGTTCCAGTGTGTTATTCAAAGCCACTCTTTTCTTGTTGATTTTCTGTTTGGATGACCTGTTCATTGACATAAGTGGGGTATTAAAGTCCTCTAATATTACTGTATTATTATCAATTAGTTCTTTTATGTTTGTTATTAAGCATTTTGTGTATTTGGGTGCTCCCATGTTGGGTGCAAAATATTTATAGTTGTTATATTTTCTTGTTGGACTGTTCCCCTTTATTGTTAGACAATGTCTTTTTTTGTATCTTTTTACAAACTTTGTTTTAAAGTCTATTTTTGTCCAATCTCACTATTACTACTCCAGCTTGTTGTTGATATACATTTGAATGAAGTTTCTCCATCCCCTCACTTTCAATCTGTAGGTGTCTTAGGCCTGAAATGAGTCTCTTGTAGACAGCATTTAGTTGGGTCATGTTTTGTTACCCATTCTGTCACCCTCTGTCTTTTGATTGGAGCATTTAGTCTATTTACATTCAAAGTAATTATTGGTAGATACATATTTGTTGCCCATTTGTTACTTTGTTTCATGGTTTTTGTAGTTTTCTGTACACAAGATACTGTCAGTTGCAAATATAAATAGTTTAACTTCTTTCTTTCCAGTCTGGATGCCTTTTGTTTATAAAATAATGATATCTGAAACTATTTCTAAAATGTATTTAAGCAAAAATACTTAAGATTTAAAACAACTTTGAGATGCCTGGGTGACTCAGTGGTTGAGTGTCTGCCTTTGGCTCAGATGTGATCTGGGGATCCAGGATCAGTCCCACATCAGGCACCCTACAGGGAGCCTGCTTCTCCCTTTTCCTGTGTCTCTGTCGCTCTCTCTTTGTGTCTCTCATGAATAAATAAATAAATCTTCAAAAAAATATTTAAAACAACTTTTTTCATACATTAAAATATATTTAAAATTTGTCAAAGTTTTGGGGCACCTGCGTGGCTCAGTTGTTGAGCGTCCGACCCTTGATCTCCACTCAGGTCTTGATCTCAGGGTTGTGAGTTCAAGCCCTGCATTGAGCTCCACACTGGGTATGGAGCCTACTTAAAAAAATATTAAGGTGTTTACACAGACACATATCAGGGTCTCCATTTTGAATATTCTTTTTATATTATTTAGATAAATCTAAAAAGATCCTATCATTCAGTCAAATGAAACAATATATTTTGTTCTGGTTCTTAAAATATAGAATTCCAGAGAGAAGATGTGTAATATTAGTGTATGAATGTGAGAGATGATGGGTTTTCTGTACTTTTAAAACTGCATGTGTATATAGATGGTGAAAGTAAGTTGATGCTATTTTGTGTCATTTTGCTAATAGAATATGATGAAAATCTCCCTTAGATTTAGCCAATAGAGTAATAAAGTCCTGAATTAATATGAAAAACATCCAGTTGCTCATTTAAAATATGTAGAATGTTTGGGGCACTTGAGTGGCTCAGTTAGTTCAGCATCAGACTCTTGATTTTGGCTCAGGTCATGATCTCAGGGTCTTGAGAACAAGCCCCGTGCTGGGCATGGAGCCTGCTTAAGATTCTCTCTCTCCTTCTGCCCCTCCCACCATCTGAAAAATAAAATAGATTTTTCTGAAATGAAGCAGAATTTCTTGTGAGGAATACGTATATTTGCAGAACACAGAGGACTTTGTTAATTTTTTTTTAAATAAATTCATTATAGTTGAAATATCCAAAGATGCAGAACCTGGGATTGGAAGATTCCTTGCAGTGTCACTAACTAGTGTAATGTTCACCAAGTCACAGTGCTCTGTCACTTGATTTTCTCATCTCTAAAATAATACCTGTTTGCCTACCTTAGAATATAACTGAAGAGCATGAGATTAATGCAACATGTTATTGTTCTCATTACTATTAAATGCAATAAGTAAAATCTACCATAATTTGAATCATTTACTAGTTCTCCGCCTTTGTCACATGAATCTTCATCCCACCAAAGACACCATGTTGAAGAGAATAATAGGAAATATTGTTGAGTGTATTGATATATGATTGAGGGATTGTGTCTCACCTGGCACACTGCTGAAATGCCTGTGTGGAAGTGTTAGCCCTTTTCCTTGCTGCCAGTGATGTAATCCTGCTGTGTTAGAGTTTCCTGCAAGTGATTGATCTGCTTCAGTAAGGCTCACATTTTACATCAGTTAACTCTGAGCATTTTATTAAATTTAGTGGACTCTCTTTGGCATCTAAGTAAATGTAAAAGCAAAAGAGGACAGTGATAATTGTTACCAAAGCATAAAAATTACATACTATTGTGATTCCTGGTTTTGTGTATGCTTTTGAAATTTATTTTTGTTTGAGATTTGGCTGTAAATATAACCTAAAAGAAAGTATATAGCTAATGAGTCTTATCCAGCATTTCCATATTGACAAAATGGTTAGTTATTTCTAAAGACAAAACCAAATAATTTGATATCTAAAATCAGGAAAATATTTTAAGCTTCCAGATAATTTTTTATATATATATTTAGAAACTATAATGCTTTTTGTAATGTGTTTGGCTTTTAATACAGAATTTAAAACCAGGTATAGTAATTTTTCTCTTATATAATCAGAAAATCAGATATTTCATAGAAATGAAGTTCTCAGATAAATCTATTTTTAATTGTTATTTGTAATGAAAAATAACACCAATTATTAAAAACCTCCTATATATGCTCAAGATGCTGCCTGGGAGCCTGATTTATATTACCACATTCAGTCTTTAGAAAAACCTCATGGGGTCAGGATTTATTGTTGAGGAATCCAAAGCTGTACAAGGCCTTCCTATATGCAAAGTCTGCTTTTCCACACTTTCAGATACTAATTTTTTGGGTAACATTTTCTAAAATAAATTGTGCTCCCCCCCCCCCCTTATTTAGTGGAGTGTAGTGAGTATAATTTAACCTCACAGTGCCTCAGGATTTTCCTTTTAATATGATTGTTTAGCTGTAATACCTTGCCTGAAGCTTGTAGTTCCTCTTTGTCCCTGTAGTGAATGGCCTGGCCTTGCCTTAGTACTGATTCCTGCCATCTCCTTTCCTGTCAGGACGTCTGCATGTGCGAGTACCCGCCTCTGCCCACTCTCACCCTCCAGCCTTCTGGCATAACTAAACTTGTTAGGCTTGTGAATTAAAACTTGGACTTGGTGTGAGAACCTGTGTGCCCTTCTAAGTAAAATAGTGAATTTATGTCACCTATTTCAGCTCTTCATAGGCATCTTTTGGGGATTTCTGGGTTTAGAACTTTATTCTAGAACGCTGAACTTGAATAGAAATCTAGTCCCTTGCCTTACTGAGTACAACATACAGAACATGTGAAAATTATACCTAGCTAATCTTACATGCTACTGTTTCTTTGAGTTATAAAGACTTTTTTTTTAAGATTTTATTTATTCATGAGAGACACACAGAGAGAGAGAGGCAGAGACAGAGGCAGAGGGAGAAGCAGGCTCCATGCAGGGAGCCCGATGGGGGACTTCATCCCTGGACCCCGGGATCATGCCCTGAGCCAAAGGCAGATGCTTTAACCGCTGAGCCACTCAGGCGTCCCTGAGTTATAAAGACTTTTAAGAGTACAAATGTGAGTTAGTTAAATAGAAAGGATGTGACAGATAAAATTTTATGAATAAAGATAATTCTACTTGTAGCTTTTAATATTTACTTAAAGTTCTGTGATTTAGAAGTTTATTATTAAAGCTACATCATCGTATATCTGCCAGAATTGTTTTTGCAAAATTACTTTGCTATATTTAATGCTCAATCTTGGTATTGCATTTATATGAAAAAATTATTTTTGGTTTGTAAAATAAGAAATTAACTGGAAAGAAATGAGTTATTGGCATATACGGGTTTTCTCCACATCGAGATAGTTTAATTTTTGCCTAGTATTTTAAGTTCTTTTAAAAAGAAACCACCCAATGCACCTCCTGACTGAACCACTATGATGCCACTGATCACCTATCAGTGACAGGTGATCGTAGATCTGACAGGAGGAAAAAATGGGTCCCCTTTCATAGTAGTAGCATATATGGTGACTTGCTGCAAGTACTTATAAGCATGTTAAATGTTTTGAAAATATATCTTAGTGCTGTAGTTCTCAACTCCCATTCCTCAAGCCTTTCACAGGTTACTGCCAAATGTTGATCAGCACCTAAGAAATATTTTTGGCTTTCACTGTATAGTTAGTATGAGGAGGATTGAACTGTCAGATTGAACACTGAGCTGAGTGGGTTCTGTAATTTAGCTTAAAGCAGTGACAGTTTGGCCAAGGGAAGATTCTCTGTGTATGGAGACTGTAAAGAAATGAGCCTCAGGACGTGTGATGGAAGCCAAGGCTGCAGCATTTGCCCTCAGTGACCCAAAGGGAAAGCCTGGTCCATGACACTAACACATTGTTATGCTGGAGCAGATATTGAGTTACAGTAATTTCAAAATCAGGCTGTCTGCACACAAAAAAAGTTGAGGACCACTGCTCTTTGCATTTTCCTTTTTGAATAAAGTGGTATCAGTTATCAATGTTAAGTTGGAGACATCTCAGTTATATCAGATATTATGGACACAAAATTGCACTTGCATTTACTAATGTCTTTACTTGGGAATTAAAAGTTAAGTTCTACATTACTATAGAAATTCAGGAAAAAAGCCAGCAAATTGATATATAACACTGCTGAAGTCTACCAATTACTTTTTAATTGGTATTATAGACCTCATTCTGAAACCAGAATGTTTTATTCTCCTCAGTGTGAATATGCTGTATGAAGTTTCTCTAATTGATTTGCTGTGCCCATTCCATTTGATGTATCATTTTTCACAATATTTCCTAATTTGTGCTCACTTCTAATGAACAGAGTCGTTAGGACAGGCATGTCTAAGTACAACTGACAGCTAACATTAGGTGCCAGATGCAGTTTGTAAAGCTATGTAGAGCTGTAGAGAACAGTTTAAATAAATTAGCACCTGTACATTAGTCTCACTTGCTGGTAATTTATAAGCGAATCAGTAGAGATGACATTTAGGTAAGTCATTGATCAAGTTAACAGCTGCAAACCCACTGCCCAGCTGGGATACCTAATTAATAGAGATTGCATTCCTGACCCAGTGCTCCTCCTGGGTTGAGCGTGCAATCCTTTTATACTTTGATTTAAGCCTAAGAAGGTAGTTAAATACTTTGCCTTCATTTTAGGGAACCCTTGAATTACCAGCACTCCCAGCATTTTAAACATCTAAAAATGTAAGAGACATATTTTCAAAGGGGAATTGCCTTACTCCGTGATTTAAAAAAATCAACCCCCCAAAAGGTTAACTTTTTAAAAATTTACATTCTTTATTTTTGTCAGCACTTCTTTTTGATTCAGGTAAACAGGGCTACGGTCCAATACATTTTTAAAGGTTTCTATACTTGCCATTAAATGTATACTCCACTTTTTTGTTTCCAAAAGAAGCATGGTTTTTGTGTTTTTTTTTTTTTTTTTTTTTTTTTTGTTACTGTGACAACCAACCATTGAACCTACTTCATATATGAAACTAATGTGGAAGAGCTTGGTTCTTGTCTCACAGAGTCAAAGAATGAATCTCGCAAAGAAGAGTTAGTAAAGCTTTAGAAATTTATTAAGTAAAGATACAGAGCAAGCTCTCAGAAGTGAATGAGATTTTCTGATTGCCTCAAAATCAGAGTAAGGCAATGATTGGTTATCTCTTTCAGGTGTATGTTCATGGATATTGGTGATGTTTACATACCAGTATGAACTACAGGTTACATCCAGAATCTGGTTCCTGGATAGGAAAAGGGTTCTCTTGAAACAAATGCTAGCCTAAAACAAATAACAATATTAGGCTAGTAATATTATTTTCAAGCTTCTTGAAAAATTGAGTCCCAACTGATAATCCTCATAGGGTTACCACTGAGGGCTTGTAGGGTTGGTCTTTTATTGAAAGCTAACCAGGGAACCTAAATCCTTTTAATATTATCTCTTGATACCACCGTTGAGTAGGGACTAGTGATAACATCTTTAATGGCTTACTACTTTGGGATCTGGTTATTCTTTGTTGGTCACAGGTGACTGTCATAAAAAGACATCTTACCTTCCCTGCCCACACCTAGGGCAGGGTAGTCTGGCTTGTTTCCTCATCTCTGGTTTCCTTACACCTCAGCATTTTTGGAGTTTTTTGTGAGCCTGATTCCGTGGCCCCCTACCTGTCTCTCTCTACCTAGCCCTGTTTGTCCCTAACTTGAAGCTATTTTTTCAAATGTAACATAAGTTTAAAACACTAAGAACTTTGCCAAGCTGAATTCCATACAAATTCCAGAACTTCATTATAAGAACTATTAAGCTAGAATTTATTATAGGAAAGTGCTTTTTTCCCCCTCCCTATACCCATGGCTCAGAGCTTTTTCTGAGGGAACATAAAACTGAAAGGCTAAGTCATCAACAGCCTCAAAATCAGAGTAAGGCAATGATTTGTTGTGTGTTCATGGATATTGGTGATGTTAAATACCATTGTGAACTACAGGCTACATCCAGAATCTGGCTCCTGGATTGGGAAAGGGTTTTCTTGAAACACAAATGCTAGCCTAAAACAAATAACAATATTAGGCTAGTAATATTTTTTTCAAGCTTCTTGAAGAATTGAGTCCCAACTGATATACACTTGGCCCTTGTACAACACAGGAGTTAGGGGTGTTGCCCTCCTGTAGAGTAAAAAATCCACATATGCCTTTTGACTCCCCCAAAACTTAACTACTAATAGCCTACTGTTGTTTGAATGCCTTACTAGTAACATAGTTGATTAACATATTTCGTATGTGATGTGTATTATATATCGTATGATTACAATAAAGCAAGTGAGAGAAAAATGTTAAGAAACTCATAAGGAAAATACATTTACAGCAATACTCTGTTTATCAAAAACAAAAATCATCGCCTACATGGACCTGTAGAAGTTCAGACCTTTGTTCTTCACGGGTCAAATGCATATATTTTTGTGTTCTGTTTTTTTAAGATTTTATTTATTCATGAGAGACAGAGAGAGAGGCAGAGACATAGGCAGAAAGAGAAGCAGGCTCCATGCAGGGAGTCCAGTGTGAGACTTGATCCCGGGACTCTAGGATCACATCCTGAGCCACCCACGCGTCCCTATATTTTTGTTTTTGTAGAAGAATTGGGTGTTTCTCAGTTTATATAACTGTTTTATGTAGATTGTTTAGAAGTGAAAAAGTGCTTATTCCAGAAAATTAAGGGGGCACCTGGGTGGCTCAGTGGTTGAGCATCTGCCTTTGGCTCAGGTCGTGATCCCAGGGTCCTGGAATTGAGTCCCGAATCAGGCTCCTTGCAGGGAGCCTGCTTCTCCCTCTGCCTATGTCTGTGCCTCTGTCGGTCTCTCATAAATAAATAAATAAAATCTTAAAAAAAAATTAGGAAATTTCAGTTAATTCTCTTGTGGTTAATAAATGTGGCCCAAGTTGGCCAAACTACAATTCACATGTGAAATGCCAAGTGTCCTCTAATTTAAGACCTAGGTCATGTCCTGCTGGTACATCTTCTCTAGTGCCTAGTCAGTGCCACATGCACCAGGGAATCCTAGAACATTATAGGTAGGTTAACATTAGCAGAAAGTCCAGTATTTCCCTCACCACCTTCTTCCACTGGTTTTCCGATTGACTTAATTTTCCCTTACAATATTTAAATTCTGCATTTTTACCATGCCAATACAGATATTTCTGAATAACATCAGGAAAACTGAAAAACAGCTGAAGTTTTTCAACACTTTCTTTGCCTTTGTTTCTCATTTGGTTTACAACCAAATGATCCTGGCCAGAGAAGGTGAAATCTTATCATAAGTGCTTGCAGCGTAAGAAGTGTGAGAGGCAAGAAGCAGGAAAGCTGTTGGGTTCTCTGGTGGATCCAGTGCCCTCATAGAGGCAGGGCTTCTAGTAACAGAATGGCAGTGACTTCAGGGAGACCATGCTGATGAGATTGGTGCCGGAACAGCAGACTGCAGTACACATGTTCTCATATTTTGCAAACGTGTAGAATGTCCGGGAGCTGTGTCATTACCAGCAGGCTTTAGAGAGGAAGGTGATACATACTTTCTTCCCCTCACCATTCCTGTCTATAATATGGTGGTAGGGACATTACTGTGGACCTGGACTGAAAGCCTTGCACTCTGGGTAGAGTGTTCCCTAGAGAGTACATTGCAGATATGGCTGTGTCCTCCTGGGCTCTGGAGGATAACCTTGTTGCTTCAGGTAGGCGTTCTGAGTCTGCAAGAAAGAGGTGGATGCTTTTCATTTTTGTCATTATGTTTGGTTGGGTTTTTCTTCCTTTTCCTTTGTTCTAGGAAGAAAGAGGTGCAAAACCAGGAGTTTTCAGTATTGGTCACAACTTGATATTTATATCTTTTTCTTTCCAGTCGCAAGTTAAGATTAACTATGGAAAAGGAACAACAGAGGATAGAGGCAGTGGGGAGGACAGTGGGAGCTCTCCTGAATTAATAGACATTACGAGGAGACTAATGAGGTTTCTGGAGTCTTATAAATGTTTCTACCTTCTGCCCCAGCATTGAAATCTAGGCTGAAAAGAAGTATAAAATCCAAGTGCTCTTGCCTTAGATACAGTAAGTCAAAGTCATTCAGGTTAGTAGCAGACAGCCTCAATGGTGAGATGTCAGGAAATTCGACTTTCCACATGGTTTCCATGATACTAAGTTCCCCATTCAAATCCCCAAGGAGGGCAGCTTGGATGGCTCAGGGGTTTAGCGCCCCCTTTGGCACAGGGCCTGATCCTGGAGACCTGGGATCGAGTCCCATATCAGGCTCCCTGCATGGAGCCTGCTTCTCCCTCTGTCTGTGTCTCTGTCTCCGTCTCTCTCTCTCTCTTTGTGTCTCTCATAATAAATAAAATCTTTAAAAAAAAATCCCCAAGGAATCAAATCACAGATCTGAGTATTAAAATGCTTTCACCTCACAGAAGAGAATATGAGGAATGGCTGTCATTACCAAATTCATCATAGAGATCTTCTATTCAAAGACTATTTGGTAGTTAATATTCTCTCGTGAACGTGGGTATTTGTTAAGTTAGACCAGTAAAATTAAATTATAGACTTTATAACTCTGTAACAGTTTAATGAGGTTTGAAAACCATGCTGAGGTTCACAATAGTAATGTCAGTGCAGTGCTGTCCATACTGCTTGAAGGCTTTGGTTAAAATCATCTAAAGCTGTGTGGTTGCCACTACCTAATGTGTGGTTGTTTAAAGTTAGTTAATATTAATTAACATTAAAGTTTAGTTCTGCAGTCACACTAGCCACATGTGAAGTACACAATAACCACATGGACTACAGGCTGTCATACCAGCCAGCAGCGATTATAGAATATTTCCATCATCAGAGAAAGTGCTTTTGGACTGTGTTGACCAGAGGATTGCTCTGTCATTTCCTCCCAAGTAAGAATTTTTAGTCTGCCTTGTGTTATTTAAAAGAAAGAGAACACTTTAGAAGTATAAGTAATATCATTTTGCAATTTCATTTTTAAAATTGCTTTCATTGAAACAATTCAAAATCCCTGAAGAATTGGGCTTTGAAAACAGTTCAGAAATACACTGTAGGAATAAATAGAAATTTAGAAGGTAGAAAACGGTTGCTTTTATCTGAGTGAAACAACAGGTTTACTAAAACAAGTTCAGTTATTTGGTTATTCAATTATAGAAGAGCAAAAGATTCATGACTTGTGTGTATATGTAAATATGTGTGTGAGTGTGTGTACACATACATACATATACATATTTATGTATGTATATTACATGGGGGTAGGAACCAGAATTGAAAAAGTGAAAATATTCTAGGCTAATAGCAATAGCATTAAACCTTAGTTTGTATACTATTTCTTGTGAAAATTTCGGTCATACAGAAAAGGAGAAATAATTAGATAATGTATACCCTATGACCATCACCTAGTTTAAATAGCATTTTGCTATATTTGCTTCCCCTGTGTATTTTATTTATTTATTTTTTTAATTTTTATTTATTTATGATAGTCACAGAGAGAGAGAGAGAGAGAGAGAGAGGCAGAGACATAGGCAGAGGGAGAAGCAGGTTCCCTATACCGGGAGCCCGATGTGGGATTTGATCCTGGGTCTCCAGGATCATGCCCTGGGCCAAAGGCAGGCGCTAAACCGCTGCTCCACCCAGGGATCCCCCCCTGTGTATTTTATAGCTGAACTATTTTCTTTTTTTTTTTTAAGGGTTTTTATGTATTTATTTATTTGAGAAAGAGCGTGAGAGAGAGCATGAGTGGGATGGGGAAGGGAGAGGGAGAAGCAGACTCCCTGCTGAGCAGGAAGCCTGACCTGGGCTTGATCCCAGGACCTGGAGATCATGACCTGAGCCTAACTGACTGAGCCACCCAGGCACCTCTGAACTATTTTCTTTTAAAATCTGCCTTCAGTCAGGTCATGATCCCAGAGTCCTGGGATGGAGCCCCATGTCCGGTTCCCTGCTCAGTGTCGAGCCTGCTTCTCCCTCTCCTTCTGCTGCTACCCCTGCTTGTGTGTGCGTGTGCGCATGCTCTCTCTCTCTCTCTCTCTCTCTCTCTTCCCCCCCCCGTCAAATAAATAAATAAATCTTTAAAAAATAAAATCAGTTACAAATGTTATGACACTTTATCCCTTTATACTTGAGTATATATTTCCAAAAAAATCAGGATATTTTCCCATATAACCACAATACCATTATCACATTTAACAAAATTAATTTGAATATAGTCTGTAGCAGGATATTGATCAGTATTTAAATTTTGCCAATTATTTATAAAGTGTTGTATTTTCTAGTTGAGTCACTCAAAGACTCTGCTGTCAATTTCCTTCTCCATTTATCCTTTGAGTACTGTATTCCTCTGCTACCTGTCTGTCCAGAAGCAGATGACCCCCCCTTCTGACATATCAGAAGGTCAGTAGGAGCCTAACATTATGTCACAGTGCCTACATCATTCACCTCACATTATCTTATCACGTAGGCATTTTATCATCTCATACTGTCACAAAATATGAGTACAGTACAATCAGGTATTTTGAGAGACCATATTTGCATAACTTTTATTACAGTATATTTTATTTTTAATTGTTTTGTTTTTTTAATTTTAAAAATTGTTTTTTAATTGTTTTATTGTTAATCTCCTACTGTATCTAATTTATAAATTAGACTTTATCATAGGCATGTGTGTATAGGAAAAAGTGTAGTACATATATAAGGGTCAGTACTGTTTGCGGCTTTAGGCTGCTGAGGGTCTTGGGATGTATCTCCTATGAATGAGACGGACTGTGGTATCTGCCAATATTCTCCATCTAGGGTGGGAAAACGGTGACTAAGAAACCAAGGCCCTTTGCCTTCCAGAGCACCCTCTGCATGTGACCAAGCTAAGATCCAAAAACTTGGTAACCGGCCTGGGAGGAAGAACAGTGAGAAGGCAAAAGCAAGTTATCTGAGGAGCAGCTTTGAACGTGCTCTTAGGATACTTCAGTGGGGGATACCTGGGTGGCGCAGCAGTTTAGTGCCTGCCTTTGGCCCAGGGCGCGATCCTGGAGACCGGGGATCGAATCCCACGTCGGGCTCCCGGTGCATGGAGCCTGCTTCTCCCTCTGCCTATGTCTCTGCCTCTCTCTCTCTCTCTCTCTCTCTCTCTGTGTGTGTGTGACTATCATAAATAAAAAAATAAATAAAAAATTAAAAAAGAATTCTATTTAAAAAAAAAAAAAGGATACTTCAGTGGAATAGCCCTAAGACAGTTGACAGTTGGGAATGGTTTGGAAACTACAGAAATAGATTTAGCCTATCTCAGTTCGCTCTAGAGAATCAGAGATGGCACTCTGAGGGAACTAGCATTTCAGGGAGAAGCAGAGATGTGTTTACAAGAGACCAGGGAAGGGCAGCCCCGGTGGCGCGGCGGTTTAGCGCCGCCTGCAGCCCAGAGCGTGATCCTGAAGACCCAGGATCAAGTCCCACGTCGGGCTCCTTGCATGGAGCCTGCTTCTTCTCCCTCTGCCTGTGTCTCTGCCTCTCTCTCTCTCTCTCTCTCTGTGGGTGTGTCTCTCATGAATAAATAAGTAAAATCTTAAAAAAAAATACTATCTCTTAAAAACAAAAACAAACAAACAAACAAAAAAACGAGACCAGGGAAGAACTTGGAGAGAGGTAGGAGGGGAACATGGCTGGAAGTGAGGCAAAGACTGAAGCCTCCTATGGAAGAGACCTGGCTGTCGGTCATGAGATTCGGAAGGAAGTCTTGGTGAGCCAAAATTGCAGGATCAGAATTCTTGTGAGGCCAAATTGAAATCTGTGGGTGAAAGAATTGAGGTAGTTGAGGAAGTGAGTGTGTCCTTCTAAGAACGGAAATAAGAATGGAAATTAAGGGTGGCTTATTGGCCTGGATGACATGAGGAGTCTTGTGTAGGTGGCTCACAAATAGGGCAGGAATTCGTATGTAAAGGAAAGGTGAGCATCAGCCTTTGTGGTTGCTGTAAGAAGTATGGAAATTCAAGCCAGGAAGGACGGGGGAGAGAATAGACTGGCCAAATGGTGTGGGTCTGGAGACACCTAAGACCTCTGTCTCTCCAGTTTGTTTGAGGTGATAGGGCGCAGGCAAGTCTGGAGATTGCCCCAGTAGGTATAGACAAAGAGGGGAAATCACAGAGCCCCCAGGAAGTTAGGAGAGATCCCTCAGGAGGGCTGGTATTTGATCTAGGTCTCAGAAGACAATATGTTTAATGGAGAAATGGAACAATGGTATTGTAGGCAAAGAAAACAATGTAAAGGTAACCTTACTTGGCAAGAACTGCTAAGAAGAGCCAGATGAAAAATATTGTTGAGAAAAGTAAGTGACCACTTCCCTTAGTTCCTGCCATGTAACCTAGAAATAGTTCCAGCACAGGTCCTGGGTATATTTTACTAAGCAATATACACTGTGACAGTGACCCCCGTATTTGGGATTATGTGTGACTCTGTCTCCACTGCTAGAATGCGATCAGGAACTATATCTTCCTAAACTAGCAGAGTACCTAGAACTCCGGTGTGATGAGTATTTGTTGAGTAAAATTGATTCACGGTGAATGGTCACTGTTTTTTCCTTTGAGCACAGTTGGGCTTTCTCCTAATTTTATTGCTAAATAGCTGAATGTCCTTGATACCAGTGGAGAAGTAAATCTGTTTTCTGAGAGACTTAGGTTGGTTCCCTAACCTCAGCAGGGAAGAGCACATTCAGAAATCAAATATCAGAAGGTTCAAGTTCTAGCTTTGCCACTTTAAGTCTTAAAATACTGTGAGGAAGTATTTCACATAGAACATTTTTGTATAGCTAACATTTATCTAGTGCCTACTGGGTGCTGTACTTTTGCCAGTACCTTATTTAATCCCCACAACAACTAGATAAAGCTGATGTCCTTACAAGTTAGAATCACTGGGAATGGTGTTACCAGAGGATATTTTTATGGTTATAGGACATAGTAAGGGTCTTAGGTTATTTACACATTCACCACTCCCTCTGTTCTGAATTCTGAAGTGCAGTGAAAGTAAGGGTTTTACTGTGGTACAGCACATGATGCTGTGCCCAGAACACATCAGTGGGCTACTCAACTTCATCCTAACACTCAAAATTCTTTTCCTGTGAGTACTATTTTTTTCCAAACGATATTCACTGACTTGAGTTTTAACAACTATTAAAACAAGTTATACAGACCCAGAAAGCCAACAAAATTATTTTTTCATAAAATCCAGGTCTATTTGCCTCAGAACTTGTAAGAAATCTATTTAGAGTGCCCATAGGAGATAAATGGAAATAATAGGTTAGGTCTGCTGAACAGATGACAGACCACTCAGAGGAGTGTGACTTTCCTGTTTTGTATCTTCTCTTTGGTTGAAAACAGTAACCAGTGTATGACCAATAGAACACTGGAATTAGGAAGCATATTCCTCATAATCTGGTAGAAAAGATATAATACAGATGTTGAAAAAAAAAAAGTTTACCTTATGTGCTGTTTCTTCCTTTGTTCCTTTTTCTGCCATCCTTGGTTTTTCATTGTTTTTACTGAATTTGTGATTTGGTTATTTCTCTACCATGGTATCTTGCTCTGTGGTCCTTTTCCATAGTACTTAGTACAAAACTAATGTAGTTTGGTACAAATGTAATAATACTTGGTACAATATATAAGCGTAGTACATTGTATATGCCATATCAATAATTAGTAATAGAGTATATAGTGTGTAGTATAGTATAAAATAGTACAATACAGTATAGTTGGTTGTGTTATTATTCTCACTTAGGAGCGCCTGAGTGGCTCAGTTGGTTAAGCATCTGTCTTGTGTCTGGCTCAGATTTTGATCTCAGGGTCATCGTATTGAGTTCTGTGTCATGCTCAGTGCCAAGTTAGCTTGTCCCTCCCCTTCTTCCCGCCCCCTGCCCCAATTGCATGCCCTCTCTAAAATAAATAAATAAAATATAATCACTTAATATAGTGAGGAATTCTGAATTAGTAAATATCTGTTAATTTATTCTTAGCTGAAAAGTTTTGTTTTTGTTTTTGAGGCAGTGCTACTTTTCCGGATTCCTTTAGGAAATCAGGAAATTTCCAGCAAATTCTTTATTAACTTGTTTTTTATTTGTAAGACCTAGACAGCCTTTGCAATCGAGGCTTTATTTTCACGTTCTACCAGTTAACTTCCTGGTGACTTGTCTGCATCTTAGTTTTCATGAGAAATCTAGCTGCAGGCTAGAATCCTTTACATTTTCACTACCCTCATGGACTCTCACCTAGGTTACTAGTAATTTTTATATTTGAAGATGAATGCCAGTGACAGCTTGAATGTGACTTGAAAGTTGGTTGCAGCTCTGTCCCCTATCCCCCATAACTCTGGCACGCTCACCTCAGGCTGCAGGTTGTACTTCAGTGTTCACGCTAATAGTCTTATGCAAGCCCTGGGGTCAGTAGCCTCTTGGCTACGATGTGTGACCAGCCTTGGGGCTACTGTGTCTGACTGTGGGAACCAGGCCTGATGTCCATCTGGTCCACAGGTGCTGTAGGCTCATGGTGGCCCTGCTGAGACAGGTTAGGTTTGGAAAGATTTAAATGACTTTTTAATTTTTAACATTTTCCTCAGCTTTTTATTTTTCAAATTTCCAGAAGACTTGAATATTTTTCAAATTTCCAGAAGACTTGAATATTCAGTGAATACAAACACACACACATATATACATCTTTCACGTAGATTTGCCAGTTTTTAGCATTTTGCCACATTTCCCTTGTCTCTGTATATATAAAAGTTTGAGTGAGCCATTGAAAATGCACATAGCATAACACCTAACCCCTAAATAAACATATCAGCATGTACCCCTAAATACGTACATCCTTTATATCATTTTTCCACGATACCACTATTATATTTAATACAATTATAATAATTCTATAATGCCATGTATTATATAGTCTGTACTTAAATTTCCTCAGTTTTCCCCAAGATGTCTCTATAGCTGGCTAGTTTTTTTGTAGAATCCAGACCACTTGTCTGGCTTCTGCAGTTGTCCACATTCTGGCTTTCTACTTGCTTCCTTGTGATTAGATCTAGAATGTATAAAGGGTAATACTTACATGATTCTGTATACTTCTTATTCCTTCATACCAGGAGGTACATAATGAGTTTGTCCCACTATTGATTGTATGTCTGATCCCTTATTTAATGTGGTGACCAGTAGACCTCTTCATTGTAAAGGGAACTTTTTCCTCTTGTAGCTAAGAAGATGACTTTGGCATCCACTACTGATGCTTTCCTGAAATTGATGTTTACTTTGGAAGTTATAAAACAGTGATTTTTCTCCTTCTGCCATTCCTCCTACTACTTTTATTAACGGGTATTATTTCATAAAGAGGTATTGTTTCATAAAGAGGCTTTCCTTTTCTCTTTGCCTCCTACCTCAGAACCCTGGAGAGTGAGAGAGAGTGTGTGTGTGTCTGTAGAGGCACATTCTTCAACATGTACATATTGAGTGTATTATAAGGCATTGCCTTTTCTTTTTGATGTTCACATTGTCCCAAGTGTGGCCAGTGGGAGCTCCTTGAAGCAGGCTTCTCTGTCCTTTCATACACTTTCTTGCTTTCTGGCATGGGAAGGTGTCTCAGACTTATTTTGTACTTTCCCTGCCTTGGGCCTAGAATTAACCATTTTTCTAAGATACTCTGTTGCATATACTAGGAAATTGTATTTAGAAACCAAGATTTGGATGCTAGGGGCCACTCATTGCTCCTAGAGTTTCATTGCTTCTATGCTCCTTCAGGGGACAGAACTAAAAAGTATTATCGTTTAAATTGTAGGAATAATCCAGGGAATAGTATTTTTAAAAGATCACAAGTATGCATTGATTTGTCCAATTCAAATTTAACATTACATTTCTTCTTTTATATTTGTATCTCTTCTCCTACAGTAACATTTTGGTCACCTTGAAATTAATACATTCATTTACTTTATGGTATAATATACACAAAATGTTTCTGAATTTTAATATTAATTTTAACATTAATGTTACTGGCCATAAACCTTCCAAGTAAAGTTGAAGATTTTGCTGTTTTTCTTTTGTCATTAGAAATTAGGTTTATTTGTTTATATTAAATTTTAGAGTTTCTTTTGAAAATTTTAGTCTTTAATATGTACAACCTATTCGTGCTTCAAAGTTAAGCTGAATTAAAGGCATGCCCAGGGAAGCTTTACTCATCTCTGTGTCCCTCACCCTGCTGCCACACACTCCTTTATAAAGCATGACTTTTATTAGTTTCTACTGTACTTTCCCTTGTGGAAAGAAACCTGTGTATATTTTCCCCTATTCCTGTTTGTGTTTTCTTCCTTTTCTTACACCAAAGGTCACACTCTAAGTACATTTCCTTTGCATCTTGCTTTTATCAGTCTTTTTTAAAATGACTAGAGTGGGATGGATATGCCATCATTTATGCAACCAACCTTGTTGGGGAGGGGGGCGGTGTTCTAAATTTTGTTATAAATCGGTGAATAACCTGTAATGATGTTGGTTTTGCCTGTGGGGATATAGGTTATATAAAGGAATATGCTATGTTTTCTTGTAGTTCTTGTTTGATTTGATTTCTGCTATTTAGCTGTCTGCCCCATCTGCAGGTTATTCTCCTGTACGTTGTTGGGCTTGCATCCACTTTTATCTTTTTCCAAGTGGCAATGAGTTGTCTCAACATCACTTCTTAAAAAGTCCACCTTTTCTCCCTCAGAGAAGGAAGGCAGAGGAGTCCCTGTTTTTTAAAAAAATGTTCACAAAATTAGCACTCTGATGTTTGATCTAAGGGTTCCTTTAGTGTCCGTTCTATTGCCCAAAGGCTGAATGGAAGAATGAGGTTGACCCAGAAACACAGATGGGCTCCCTAATAGAATTGATTTTATAAGCCCCAAGTTGTAGGTCCCTACTTTGAGCAGCGGAATCTGATCTAGCACATTTACTGTGTGGGAAGGCAGAAAGGCCTGTCCAAAGAGCAGCCTCTCTAAAGGAGCAGCACTGTGTTTACATGAACTACCAGTTCCTTCAGAGTTCAGATGTAGTGCTAATAAGATCCAAGGCCACAGACGTCTCATCTGACACCATGCAAGGGAAATGAAAATGCATATGGTTTGCTTTTAATTGTGAGGAGCGTGTTGGAGAAGACGCTGTCATGGCTTACACGGTGGTTCTCAAGTTGGTGGCAGTACTAGGAGGTGAGGGGCTTTAGGCAATGTGTGGGGGCAAGATTTTTCACAGGCACTAGGATGTTCCTGGCATTGATTGTAGAGAAGGACCAGGGGTGTTAAGCACCCTGCAGTATAGGAGAAGGGGAAGGCTGCCTGCAACAGAGCTGTCACACTCAAAATGCCAATAGCATCCCCATTGAGAAATAGACATTTAAGAGAACTTGGTTGGAAAAATGTAGTTTAAAAACCTCTCACAACTTCCTAGGGAAGAGTTCAAAGAGCATCTAAAAACGTTAGGGCTGTCACGGTGGATGAGGCTTGGAGCCTGCTCTTCTCAGTATTCGGTCTTTGATATTTGTACTGCCAAAGAGAAGTTAGAAGGGGTGCTCTTGAGCACATTACTGTGGAGGTTGTATAGGAACACCTCCATTTGCTTTTAAAAAAGAGAGATTTGTGGTGTCATATTCATGTTTGAAACTGACACTTGGAAATTGTTAATAACCAGTTTAAGAGTTACAAATAATTTTTCTTTGGGGGGATGTATATGTGGTTATTTTATTACCCATTTAAAGGATTATAAGATGAGACAATGTATATGAAATTCTTAGTTTGATATCCTTAGTTTGATACTGAGTACTCAGTAACTGTTTGTCATAACATTAACTTGTGTTTATAACAGTCATTAATTAACCTTTGTGTGTATTTTCAGAAAGCTATTGCTTACCTTTTTCCAAGTGGTTTGTTTGAGAAGCAAGCCAGGCCAATAATGAAGGTAGTTATCTTCATTAATATTTTTTAAAATTTCACTTAGATTTATAATATCTTACAGTAATTATCTAATGCACTGTAATTTATTTTACAGCATCCTGAACAGATTTTTCCAAAACAAAGAGGTGAGTTTGCTCAAGAATGAATGAACAGTTCTTTCTTTACTATAGTGTTACAGTGTTACATTACATATTAGCAGTTGCCCACAAAAGGTGGAGACATATTCCTGTATCTTGGCAGTTGTGAAGTCAGTCAGTGATATTTTATAACTAATAATAAATGACTGGAATTTACAAATTATTTCTTTTTAATTAAATAATACCATAATTAGATCAGGATAGAGTTTATGCCTGTACTATTAGACTGATTTATTTGCATTCTAACATGCCTTTTTTTTTTTTTTTTTTTTTAAATTTTTTTTTTTTTTTTTTTATGATAGTCACACACACAGAGAGAGAGAGGCAGAGACACAGGCAGAAGGAGAAGCAGGCTGCATGCACCGGGAGCCCGACATGGGATTCGATCCCGGGTCTCCAGGATCACGCCCTGGGCCAAAGGCAGGTGCCAAACCGCTGCGCCACCCAGGGATCCCCTAACATGCCTTTTTTGAGTTTGGTACAGATCTGCTGGAAACTGATTTGCCTTTTTTTATTTGAAAATTTAAAATTTTTGTTCATTTCGGAAGCATTTTCACTGAATATAGGTTCCTCCCCCCCCCCCCCCTTTTTTGGTCTTTCCTTTATTGATATAATTCCATTGTCTTTTGCCTCACACTGTTTCTAATGAGGAGGTAGCCATTGTTCTTGCATAGCCTTCTGTTTTCCTTGCTTCTTTTAAAATTTTCTCTTTGTCTCTTAAATGTGTAAAATTAAATTTTGACAGAAACATACAGCAGGCTTTAAGCTTTCAAGGAAATAATATATTTACTCTTTCCTAATTTACATTAAAAGCCTGTTAGCCAGTATGGACTGGTGGTAGTTGTCTGGTAATTTAAAAAGTACTAAAGCTAGGAGGTGGCCTGGGTGACTCAGTGGGTTAAGCATCCAACTCTTGATCTCAGTTCAGGTCTTAATCTCTGGGTCATGAGTTCAAGCCACTCATTGGGCTCCACACTGGGTGTCAAGCCTATTTTGAAAAACAATTTTTTTTTTAGTACTAAAAAATTTTTTTTAAAGTACTAAAGCTAGAAATTACTTCTTAAAAACATTCAGCATAAATTTATATATGTTCATCTTTTGCTACAATTGTAGAGGATTTTTTTTTTTTCTTTGAGTAGGTATCTGTTTTTTCCTATTTATTTTGCATACCCCTGCTGTCACTGAGGAATCATCAAAGTTTTTTTAGTTTTGGTTTCCTCACAGTGGAGCAAAGAACTTAAAGTTCCTAAGAGATCTGAGTGCAGAATGTTTCTGTATTTCTACAGATTTTTCCTCTAGCCACACTGAAGTGAAATAAACCTTTTTTTTTTTTTTAAGTAATTTGCCTTTCAGTTTTTAAAAAGCATTTAACCTAGTTTCATAGAAGCAAAAACTCTCTCTTCTGTTTCCACTCTTATTTCATCTGTTTATGTAATACTTAATTCATGTAATTATAGAAATAAGTACTATTATAATAAACAGGTTTGAGAATTGACACAGCTGACTCTTAGTAAGCATGTAACTCAGCAGCAAAATGTGTGGATATCCTAGAGAAGATCATGGTAGCCACAGATACTCATTGTGCAGGCAGCATTACTCAGTATCTTTTAGAGCCGATTTGGTAGAGATTGATTAGAGAGCAGGTATTTCAATAAAAAATGTATTTGTTTTTACATTGATATTTCTGCTAAGTCTGTGTTCAGAGCTAGGGATTCTTTTTTTTTTTTTTTAAGATTTTATTTATTTATTTGAGAGAGAGTATGAGGAAGGGCAAAGAGGAGAGGGAGAAGCAGACACCCCGCTGAGTAGAGCGATTGATTGTGGGGCTCGATCTCAGGACCCTTGGACCATGACCCGAGCCGAAGGTAGATGTTTAACAGGCTGAGCCACATGGGCGTCCCCAGAGCTAGGCCTGCTTCCATTCTGCTGCTCCATTTCACTCTTTGAACTTTTATTTTGAATCTTGTTATAAAAATTAAGGGTCTTTTCATAACTGTATTGTGTTTTATATTTTGCTGAATTCTTTGACATAGTTGATTATAAACTATAATATCATTTCAGTTGATAGCTCTTGGGGAGATAATAAATGAAGGCTGTATTACAAGTGTATGTCACTTTAAAGATGCAGCTCAGGCTTATTGAAACAAAACTATATACAAGGCATAGAAACTTAAATTTAGTGGATTTCTGTAAATGTTATAACTGACTTTTAAAAAATTATTGTTAGTGGCTTCCCTATTTTTCAGCTTCACAGGCTCCTCATTTACATGTCTTCTCTTTGTGTATCTCTATCTACTAGTTGCATCTATTGTACATCTGCCCCTCTGAAACTATTTCTTTCAAATCATACCAGCTTCTTAGAAGTTTATTACTATCAGCTGGAATGTAACAACTGAAACTCCTAGACATCCCTGCAAAATGCTCCTGTTTTTTTGGAACTATGTTAGTATCGTAGGATTTTATTACATTGTAGTTAACTGTATTTAGACGGGATTCCTTTAGAATTAGCAAAATATTTTTTGCCACCTACCTACCAATTTTGTACTTTGTAAACATGTGACAAACTAATTTTCGTGTTAAGAAATATCAGTGAAATTTAGATTTGAATAGTTTATAATTGTTGTAAAGTGCTGTTACTTCCTTTCTTAAAAGATAGAAGCTTCCAGATTGAGTTAACATAAAAATCCTGCTCCATTGTTTAAGACAAGTGATAAAAATATCAGAAAAAACAAAGATATATACCAGATTGATGACACACACAAGAAATAGCACCTAACACTAGATGAAATAGAATTCGAGGAAGTTGAAGAGTGGTTTGATGAGACAAGAATGTTAATTTATATTAATGGAATCTAATATCTTTTAAATGGATTTGACGACCATGATGAGCCTTTTTGTACCATGCATTTAACATTGAGATGTTCATAGGAAAAGCTGTTAAATAAGGCTCTAAAGAATTTGAATAGGGCAGCCCAGGTGGTACCACTACCATTCCTTAAAAGTTCATTATGATTTTGGAATTAAGAAATTTACATTCTAAAATAGAATTTAATAAAATGGCTAGTTGGAGGATAAACATATAACTGTCAAATAATGGATAATGTTATACCCTTAAGTCATACAAAAATGCAGAGGACAAAGATCAATAAATTATCTATTTTAAAATTCAAATTCTCTTTGGGAAAAAGCATAAATTTAAAAAGCAACAGGGGCACAGTCAGTTAAGTATCCAACAAAGTAGGTTATTCATAAACGAAAATACAAGTAGTAAACATAGGAAATTATCAGATCAGAAACAGTGTTCTATTAAAATGACAGGTGGTCATTATCACTTATCAGATTAAAAATTGTAAATATTATATATCAGCAAAAATTTAGGGTAGCTAACTAAACCATCAGAGAATTCTACTATAGAGTAGTATACTGATGATCAAGAGAGGTAGTTCCAGGGGTGCCTGAGTGGCTTAGTCTTTTTTAAGTGTCTGACTCTTAATTTCAGTTTAGGCCATGATCTCAGAGTTTTGAGATCCAGCCTTGTGTTGGGCTCTGCACTGATACTGGAGCCTACTTAAGATTCTCCCTCTCCCTCTCCCTCTGCCCCTACTCCCTGCCCAGACTCATTGATGCTTGCTCACCTGTGCACCCTGTCTCTCTCACCTCTTGCTCTCCAAAAAAAAGAAAGAAGTAGTTCTAGTTGTATTAGTACAGATAAGACACGCTGTTAGGTGAGAAAAGGAAGTGAAAATGGTGTAGTGTTGTCTTAGTCCATTCAAGCTACCATACACTGGGTGGTGTATAAACCCCAGAAATTTATTTTTCCTAGTCCTAGAGGCTGGAAAGTCCAAAATCAAGACACCAGGTGAGAGCCTGCTTCTTGGCTCATAGACCACTATCTTTCCCTGTGTCCTCACATGGTGAAGGGACCCAGGATCTCTGGGGTTCCTTCTGTGAAGTCACTCATCCTGTTTATGAGGGCTTTGCCCCTATGACCTGATCACCTCCCAAAGGCCCCACACCAAAATACCAGCACATCAGGGATTAGGTTCCAAAATGAATTTTGGGGGAGGGGAAAACAAATAATCTATAGGAAGTAAATACAGCCTAATACCATTTGTGTTTTTAAAAAACATGCAGACAGTCCTCTGTATTTCAGTAGATAGACATAGGTAAATGTACTGAAAGAGTTTAGAACAATAAACTTCAGCTTTGCCTCTGGCAAGTGAATTCTAATATTTAATCTTTATAAAAAGAGTGAGCAAAAGAAGCGTTCAGAGGGAAATTTATAGCATTGAATGTGTGTAGTAGAAAAGACTATCTGAAATCACTTATCTAAGCTTCCATCTTAGGAAACTAGACAAAGAAGAGCAAATTAAATCCAAAGGAAGTAGAAGAAAGAATTGATAAAAATTACAGCAAAAGTCAGTGAAGTTAAAAACAGGAAAGCAGTGGAGAAAATCAACAAAAGCTGGTTCTTTGATAATAGATTTTATATGTCAGTTTTATTTTATCAGTAAAATCGATGAGCCTCTAGTGTCCTACTTGAAAGAAAGGAGCAAGGACACAGATTACTAGTACCAGAAATGAAAGAGGGGATACCGCTGCAGATCCCAGAGACATTAAAAGGATAATCAAGGAATACTGTGAACAACTCTGTGCCTATAGATTTGATAACCTACGTGAAGTAGACCAATTCCTTGTAGATTAGATACAATCTGCCACAACTTACAGCAGAAATAGACAATTTGAATAGGCCTATATCAATTAAAGAAATTGAATCAATAATTAATAACCCAGAAGACCTTGGGTTTGGCCATGGCTTTTTATATACAACACCAAAGGAGAAGCTGGATTTCATTAAAATTAAAACTTTCTGCTGTGAGAAAGACACTGTCAAGAGAATGAAAAGACAAGCCACAGGTTGTAGAAAATATTTGGAAAAGGCATACCTGATAAAAGACTGTTATCCAAAATACACAAGGAACTCTTAAACTCAACAGTGAGAAAACCAGTGACCAATTTAAAAATTGGCCGAAGTTCTTATTAGATACCACAGAACGTGTATACATGGCAAACAAGCATATGAAAAGATGCTTCACATCAGGGAAATACCAATTAAAGCAACAGTGAGGTACTACACACCTATTAGAATGGCCAAAATCCACAACACTGATACCACCAAATTGTCCAAGGATGTTGATCAACAGGAGTTCTCATTCATCACTGATGGAAATGCAAAAATGCTACAAACACTTGGAAAGATAGTTTGGCGATTTCTAAACATACTCTTCCATACAATCCAGCATTTGTGTTCCTTGGTATTTATCCAGAGGGATTGAACTCTTAAATCCACACAGAAACCTGCAGACAGATGTTTATAGCAGCTCTGTTCATTATTGCCGAAACTTGGAAGTAACCAAGGTGTCCTTTGGCATATGAATGGGTAATTAAACTGTGGTATCAATAGACAGTGGAATATTCTTTAGCACTAGAAAGAAAGGTGCTATCAAGCCATGAGAAGACAGGGAAGAGACTTAAATGCAAATGACCAAGTGAAAGAAGCCAATCTGCAATGGGTACCTACCGTATGGTTCTAAGTATATGACATTCTGGAAAAGGCTAAACTATGGAAGCAGTGGAAACATTAGTGGTTGCCAGCGGTGAAGGGGAGTAGGTGGAACACAGAGAATTCTTTTTTTTTTTTTTTTTTTAAGATTTTATTTATTCATGAGAGACACAGAGGCAGAGACACAGGTAGAGGGAGAAGCAGGCTCTCTGTGAGGAGCCTGATGTGGTACTTCCCTGGTATCCAACCTGAGCTGAAGGCAGATGCTCAACCACTGAGCCACCCAGGCACTCCGAACACAGTATTCTTAGGGCTCTGAAACTACTCTGTGATATTATAGTGATGGATCCAAACCCACCGAGTATGCAGCACAAGTAAACCGTAATGTGAACTCTGGACTTAGAGTGATAATGATGTGCCAGAGTAGTTTCATCACTTATAACAAAAGTACCACAAGGGTAGGGGAGGTGGCTATGCATATGTGGGGGCAAAGATGGTATATAGGAAATCTCTACTTTACTCTCAACTCTGCTGTGAACTGTTAAAAAAGTCTGTTGAAAAAGTAGTGAAAGAAGGGTATATATTGTGTAATAAAGTTAATTTTATAGAAAATAATTAAATGAGGGCAGTGTCAAGAAAAACAAAAATACAGATAAAACTTATAAAAATATGCAAGAGTTTTATGTAGAAAATTATAAAACTTAAAGCTCATAAGTGAAACTCTAATAGCTAGAGAAAAGATTTCATGTTCCTCTAAGGAAAGATACTGCAAGGTTGCTTCTTTAAAAACTATTAATAACTGTAATAAATTTTTTATCAAAGTCCTGCTAGGACTTTTGGAAAAAACTTCTGCACTTTATTTGAGAGAGTAAATGTTCAAGAAGCAGCAAGACATTTTTTAAAGAGAAATAAGAATTCTTATGTAGGAAACACCCTACCAGCTATCAAAATGCAGCAAAAAGCTTATTTTAATCAAATGATGGCAGTGGTGCAGTATTCTGACAGACCAGTGGGTCAGATTAGAGTATTCAGCATCAGCATGTTTGTTTATGCCATATTTTGTGAATTCTGAGTTTTTTCAGTTTTAACATTTGACAACTGGATTCATTTTATAATTAATGTAAACTATAATGATCAACATTTTTTCCTTTGTATAAGATGCCTGATGGGGCATCTTAAATCTGTAATATCTTAGATTGAATGAAATATTATGAAGTCAAGTATATACATACTCATACATCACTACATACTCACATACTCAGACGTGCAATGAGACCCAGCTCAACATCACCTCCCAAGTTTTAAGGTAGTCTCTTACCTGCAACCATGTTATTTGTCTAACTGCCTTAGCAATACAATGAAAATGAATTACATAGTGAAGTTATTTGGAAGATATACAGGATTTCATGAAGTCTATGAAAACGATGTTGGCAAGGTATTTATTTTTTAAAAAAAGATTTATTTATTTATTCATGAGAGAGAGAGAGGCAGAGACACAGGAGGTGGGAGAAGCAGGCTCCATGCCGGGAGCCCAACACGGGACTTGATCCCAGGACCCCAGGATCACGCCCTGGGCCAAAGGCAGGTACCAAACCGCTGAGCCACCCAGGGATCCCCTGAAGTATTTAATTCATCCATAGCCAATGGCATATAAGAATCTGGTTTCCTTTTTTAAGCAAAAATCCCTATCAAAATTGATTTTTCTTCGTAGTTTATTATGAAATTTTGGGCTTTGTTTTAAATATATTCACTTAAAGTGGCCTATGTGTAATGTCAGTTATCCTCAGAAGACAAAAATATCCTACTCACTGTACAGATGGTATTTCAACAGAAGAGCGTAGTGGAGCATCTGGGTGGTGCACTCTTAAGTGTCTGACTCTTGGTTTTGGTTCAGTTCGTGATCTTGGGTCATGAGATCAAGCCCCATGTGGAGTCGGCTTGAGATACTTTCTTCTCCCTTGGCCCTTCCCTCTGCTCATTCTTGCTCTTGTAATAATGATACAAGATAGTGGGATAATGACTCTTTGCTGGACAAGGTAATTGATAACTTGGGTTTCTGCCTGATGAACATAGATTTCAGATAGGTGAAATTTCTGAACATGAAAAAAATTCAAATTCCAGAAGAAAATACAGAAAAATAGTTTTTAGAAAGCCCAAAGTCTTAAAGCATGCTCTCTCCATAGGAGTGGTGTTGTCCGGGAGAGGGCATAAATGAATCCATAGGAGGTGAGAAAAGTCTGAGCTGTTAGAATGTTTATGGACCTTCAAAGGGCCACTGTGTACATCAACAGATACACAGTATATGTGTGATATTAAAAGTTCTTGAGGAGGGAGGCAGTTAGGGAAAAGATGTCTAACAAGGCTCCTTAGTAGGGGTGATAGTGGAAATCAGCCAAGAGGACAATGACAGATTCTACAGTACACATATATTTTAAACTTCTTGATTATGAAAGACACTGTAAACCAAATTAAAAGGTGACACAGGATTTAAACACATTGAAGCTCTTGGTGTTTGTCCACCTGCCCAAAAGATAAAGTACCTTGTTCCTTTAAAAAAAAAAAAAAAAAAAGAAGAAAGATGCTGTCTCTTAAACAAAAAAAAAAAGTAAATGACAGATTGAGAGAAAAGAGTTTTCAATTTCTGTAATTGACAGAGAAGTGTACTTTTAATGTATTGGAGTTTCCACAAATGGTTAACAGAAACAACTCGGTAGAAATAAGGGCAAAGGATGTGGAGTCAGGTTTGGTTTATTTACTACAGTGACTCCATTCCTGTTCATTTGGTGTTTATTAGATGTGAATGACCATCTGTATTTCAAAAGGAATTACACATAACACCTTGTGGGGGCCCCTTCTGTTTTAGACATTGAAACTCTCTGAGGTATGTCACCACAGAGTTGGAACAAACAATGTGGCATGGAAAAATCCATTTAGTTTTTTTCTTTGTTATATTATGCCTTTTCCTAATTTTCTGAATGTGTAACAACATTAACTCTATCAGTTTCCCTTTTTAAGAATATGAGACCGTGTTATATTTACAGCCAAACCTAATTTCTTTGTTCTAACAAGATGATTTTTGCTGTTTTATGTGTTTATTTAAAACAGGTTCTAGAAATTCTCATAATAAAATATATAGGAATATTTTATCAGGCATAAACATTGTTTTATGTTAATGATATGGAATATTAAATATTCTAAATATTTACATGTTAAACATGCTGACCTAAATATTAAAGCTGTTTTGTCATTTTAAAAGTTAATCAGAATTGTAGACATGTCTTTTAACTTCTGTTAAGTATAGCTATTTGGTCTCTGTATACATTTTTATTTTTTGTTTTCATCTGGCTTTTTATTAGCAATCCAATGGGGAGAAGATGGCCGTCCATTTCATTTTCTCTTTTATACTGGCAAACAGGCGTATTATTCATTAATGCATGTAAGTATATTATATCGATGATTAATAATATGAACTGTAAGCTAAGTGTACCAGACATTTTGCTCAGCTTCAGGATCACCTAGTATGTTTCATATTGAATGGAACTAAGACCTCTAGAGATAAGGCAGTATGTCAAAAGACTATTTTATTTGTTCATTTTTGCTGAAGGTAAATAAGCATCATAGAATTTATATCAGGATGGTTTGGCCTTAAAATGCTGCTACTTACAGATTGAGATCATTGTAGGAGATAGATGCCCCACTCAGTAATAATGCATGTGTGTGTATTGAAGGTAAGGCACGAAGCAGGAAAGGGGCGAGGATATGCTGCTGTCATGGGCTGTGAGGCATTTACCATGGAGAGAGTCAGATTGTCCTCTGTACTTTTTGTTTATTCATACACAGTTTTAGCTTTTCAGAAACGAATGCAGCCTTATGAGTCTAGAATCTGTGCCTCCGAAAGACCTAAGAAATGGTTTTATTACACTTTGACTTGCAACTGGGTTCAAGTGTCCTTGGGAACGGCTTTTATTTTGTTTCAGAGCTCTAAGTGTTTGATAGTGTGCAAATTTGGGGGTTCCCTCGGGTACTCTGAACAAAACGGCTAGATTGCTAATACCCAGTTTTTTACAACAGACCCCATTTTCCTTTAAGAACACGATGTCGGATTTTATTTCTTCATTACATGATTTTTGAAAGTTGCAAAAACATTCAGCAGGCTTTCCCCCTCCCCCTCCCCCCACGTCCTCAGTCAGCTTTCAGGTTGCCTGAATCCCAGGCACACATTCACTCGGCACTTTTAGAACTCTCTGGTGTTTATTTGTGCTCCACACACCCAAAGGACAAAATCCTCACTTGTCAGGTACATTTATTTCTTGGGGAAAAAAAAAAAAAGAAAACCTTCTTTTCGCTTTTTGTTGACCTTGGGCAAATGAGCTTCTTGCCCTGGCAGAAATGAAATGAATGATAAATGTAGAGTGTGTCTTTGCTGACTAATGGAGCCGGGCTGGCTCTCCGCCGAGCTTCTCCGCAGCCCGAGGCTGCCCGAGGACCCCTGCTGTTCGTTTAAATAGGTATGTCAAATCTGCCTCCCAATGCCGCCGGTTTGATCTGTGGTAATATTTGTGAAGGTTCCATATGGACTTGAGCCCCCTGCAGTGCTAAGAAATAATGTACAACGCTTCATGGTGCAGACGCAAATTTTCTCTGAAAAGGGATGCAGTGCTGCGTTTTAGCTGTCGGAGGGGATGATGGAGCTGACGCGCTAGGCCTGTCAACTTGTTACACGGATGGGTTGCACGCAGCGAAGCTGTGGAAAATCTGTGCCTTTTAACTTTTCTACTTAATCACGGTTGTAGCATTGCCTTTAGACTGTATGCTACATTAATTCTCTTCCTGCCTTCTGCCTTTCATCCCGAGTTTCACGGAAAAAAGTAAAGCATGCAGGTCTTGTAGAGGAGCCTTATCAAACAGCTGTCATCTGACAAGCCATTTGCATTTGTTTGGGCTGAAACTGAGCAACCCAAGGGCAAGATATTTTGTTGCATTCCATCATAATGAAGAAATTACACATTGTAGAAGAGGCCTAACTTCTATTTGGGTTGGTTTATGTGTTTTAGAAAGGTACTGCTAGAGAAACCAGTCGGTTTCTCAGTGGATAAAATACGACTGTACGCTGACTGAAATGTCAAATTACATCTGATTAATAAAGGTTTGGGGTTTTGTTTTGGTTTTCCTTTTTGAGTAATAGTTTCTGTTACGTAGAGCAGAATTCTTTGGGCTTTTCGATTTTAGTCAAACTCAGTAATTTAGGTCTGTTTATTTTGTTGGGAGTTTTGACTCCCCAAGCAGTATGGGGCTTAGCATTGGTTGTATTGCTCATCAGAACAGTTTACACGTATGAATTGTAGATCTTTTGGTTTACCTGGAGCATTTTAATTCAGATAATTAATAAAACCTTGTGTTTCCAAAACTTCTTATGCCGATCACTTTAGTGTCCTGTCTGGCCAGTATTATTAATTAACAACTGCAGTCCTACCAGGCACATTTCCTAGGTCATGCAGGTGAACGTCCTCCTAGAGACTGTTACTTTGCAATAGCGTGTGACTAAATATCCACTGGTCACTTAACAGGCAATTTTGTAGGGAAGTCAGGCATTGGGTATAAAGAAAAAGAATAAAACTGGAAATTGCTTCGTGTGTTTGCTCACTCCTTTGTTCTGCATTCTCTTGGGATGAAGGGCGGATACCCTTCTGTTCTGTGGGAGGGTGATCGCCCCCTCCTACTGTCCCACTGCAGCAAGGAGTCAGCCCCCAAAGACTGTGGCAGGCCTCAAATGCTTAGAAATATATGTTTGTTGTTACCGTTTCTGACCATGTGAAGGGGTAAAAAGACCCTAAACCAAACTAGGTTTTTATCATTGGCCACCTGTAATTGTGTGAAGCATGGCAGTCATGAGCCAAGCTTTTTGACAAACAACTCACAGATCTAAAGCATGTGTGCAGTTTTGCCCAAGAGACCTTTCTGACATCAATTAACCTTCTTCTCTTCTGTAATAATGCCAATTCCTCTTTTTAGTATTTGGTCACTGTTTGTATAATAAGCTTATATATTACCTCACAGAAACTAATACAAGAGAGTCCTGATGTGGCTTGCAGTTAAGGATAACATACAGTGCTTTAGTGAACACTGGTTCCAATTGGCCTATCATCAGCCCATCCGGTCTTTGTGGAGAAGCATTTCAGGGGAGATGAGGACAAGAAGAAAGAAGCAATTTATTGTTCCTGCCCAGAGGTGAAGCATAATAGGAAAGCCTGAAGTGGAAGAAACCTGCTGATCCACGTTGTCTCAGACTTTGTAAATGTGTTACTTTCCAAAGGTTGTTACCACCTTCCTTGGAACTCCCTTTTTCCTGTGGATACAATGTATGTCTTCAGGTTTCTGGGAAAGTGAAAAAACCCACTTATTTTACACTGTAGTGAGTGAATATGGTGTGCATACATAATGTAAAAAGTATAGGATAGTGTAAACAAGGAGTGTCTTAAACAGTAAAAAGTAGTTTAAGGAGAAATAAGACACTTAAGGAGTTTCTCGAAGGATCGGATTGTTGAGTACTGAAAGGGAGCTCCCAATTTTGATGGTACTGGCTCATCTGTCTTTTCTCATCCAAAATGGATGGCTTCCATTTCCTTAAGAGCCATGTGACAAGTAGAACTTGTATACTTTTCAGGCATGATTTAGAGTTTCAGCTTAGGATTTCAGGAGCAGAAGGAGGAAACAGAGGCAGAAGAAGAGAAGTTTCTTGAAACAACTGAGTCAAAGTGTAAAGGAATGGAAAGAATTTTTAAAGAGGATAATATGTGTATGTGCAGAAAAGAAAACGCTATGCCATGGCACAAGTGAGCTGTGAATAGCCTTGGTCTAGATGAGGGAGAAAACTGTGTGTGTGTAGTCAAGGGACAGGCCTGAGGGGTGGTCTGTCTGCCCTTAGGGCCTGCCAGCTTGATTGGGGGGGATACCCCTTGTCCACATCCGGAGCCTGTCCAAGCTGGCTATGCTGGTGATGAAGAAGGCTATACCCATGAGCAAGACATTTACAACCTGGCTAGTCATGGTTGAGTATGGGCAGGGCCTTTAATTGTAGGAAAAACGTTAATTCAGGTTTACTCGTTATATACATGTTTTTGAAAATTTTTAAAGTCATTCACTAAAAGCGAATTGAAGATTAAAGTTCATTACAAGAGGTGATAGTTTGACTCTGAAGTGGGAACCCTTTGTAAACTATGATTCGTGAAGTCCAGTCATGTCCACTGCAGCCTTTCCCAAAGTGTTTGCTAAGAAACACAGGTTATAAAATACTTTTCATGAAAAAGGTTCTGCCACAAAGTGAGCTGGCAGTGCCACCCATTGTGTCCTAGGAAAACATGTCCTAGGAGCTATGTGATAGCATGATAAAGTTCAGCAGTAAAGAAGCCTGTTGCAGTAACCTACTGCATCCAGTCACAGAACCCTTTGTACCCAGGGCACCTTTTATTTTATTTTATCTTATTTAATTTCTTTAAGATTGTATTAATTTATTCATGAGAGACACAGAGAGAAAGGCAGATTCATAAGCAGAAGGAGAAGCAGAAGCCTGATGCGGGACTCAGTCCCCGGACCTCTGGATCACGACCTGAGCCAAAGGCAGACACTCAACCACTGATGTATCCAAGTGCCCCTCCAGGGCACCTTTTAATCTTCCATGAGACTAATGCTTGTGAAAGGCTGTACAGACATTGAAAAAATCAGTTTTCAGATACCATAGGCATTTGCTGAAATTTTACACAAACTCCCTCACCCCAATTTCTATGATATGGTTGTGCATCTCTTTATAGATGCAGTTTTTACTGCATCCGTGATTATCATATAAAAGCCTCATTTTTAGGACTCGTTTTACAGTAAACAATGGAATATTTTCAAAGTATTTCTGTAAATTGAAGGAATTACATGGCCACAGATGAAATCTGTACCCAAAGAAGTTTGAAATTAAATAAGTAGATCATTATATATTATTTAAACTATACTGCTGAAGTGAAAAGTTAAAATTTGAAAGAAAACCCAAGTTAATTCTAATCCTGATAATTTACACATAAACAGCATTCATTTGCCTTTTGAAAGAAGGCTGGCTTATTTAGAAATTCTCTGGTTTGTTTTAAATGACTTAAGTAACCTTCTATGTTCATAAAGCATGAGAACAGCAACCCCAGAAGCATCTTGACTATGTGAAGATTCCAGACTCCAGTAAGCAAAAGTCCTGGGGACTTAGTGCCACAAAATCCTTATATAGTTTGCATTGTCTTTGTAACCTTGTAGTGAATATTGAAAACTTTCAGTTTAGTGCCTTTATCTTTAAAAATGAAATTTTAAATAGTAACCCTTCTCACAATGAGGTATTACGAAATAACTCCTTTAAAACTGCAAAATGCTGATTTTTAAAAAGGTACAGAGCAGTACTGACAAATCTTTGCATGCTCTTTTAAAACTATATATATAGCATATTGTTTTCACTAAGTGATAGCAAGGGTCTGTGATAGCAGTATGTCTCTTGAAACATTAGATAAATAACAATAACCATGATAAGTAAATTATATATTATGTTTATTTCATTTTATTTCATTGTATATGCCAATAGCTAAACAATTAAGAAGATTACTACTTAGGAAATATGATTTTCTGTGATTTTTTTTTTTTGACAAATACGTATTTTAAGTCCGTTAGTTTTCTGTTATTTAACTAGTATCTAAGATGATAATTACTATTCGTTTATTATTGTATGTTTTGAGTATCAAAATATAGTTGACTTTTCCTGTACCACCCCCACAAGAAATGTTATTTGTTTACCCTTCCTAAAATTGGAATTTCTGCATGATTAATATAGCCAAAACAGATTTTAGAAAGATACCAAAAATCATATTGCTCATGCTCTTGGAAGGGTTTAGTTTAAGCATCCCTTTTCTGCAACCTGAGCATCTGGTATTTTCAAATTAGGCACCTTCTAAATTTGACTCATACATTATGGAAATCTGATGACACGAGGGGTGGATAGGCTTGCTTTGATTTTATGAAATATTAATCATAGCTGTGATTAATGATTCAGCATTTCACATCTGGGTTATTCCTGTCATATTTGAAAATTATACTATTAAATACAGTATATAAACTTAGTGTAGGTGGGGTCACACTAATTCTCTAGTGTCCTTTAAAAATTAAGTGGAAACTTAACAATATACCAGAAGCTACCAGTGATAATCTGTGATGTTGACAGTTCCTGGCATATTTTATACCCTCAGGGATTTTTTTGATGCAGGTTAGTACACATCCCTTCAAGGAGCTGAAGCTATAGAATCTACTTTCTAGAGAACTGTTGTCCTTAACTAACCAAGATAGAATCTCTAGAGTGGTTTTATTATATAAAAGAGAAAGAATAAGTAGAAACGGTACACCAGTAAAATTGTTTCAGTTGTTAGACTCTTGAAAGCCATATCTCCCCCCTGCTGTCATTTCTTGACCATTACTATAGGTCAGGTACTGTGCTAAATACTTGACACGTTTTCCTATTTAAAGAAATGGTTAGGGTATCTTAATGAGAATTATGTAATTCGATGGATTACAACCACCAAAGTGTAAGCATCTGCTGTAAATGAATAGAATTGACCATGTTTAAAATTTGACATGTACTATTCATGGTTGGGTTTTTCATGGTACACATTTTTTCCTGATTATTTCACTTCCACTGTTTAAAAATGATTATGGAGCTAAATATAACAATGGAAGGTAATAGCATGATTTAAAAAAAAAATGTGTGAAGAAGTGTATGGACTTAAAAGTCTGTCCAGAGTCACTAGAAAATGATGATGACTTTAGTAGTCCACACATGGACTAAAATGGACTATGAGGCAGGTCTGTTATTACTATTATTTTCTACTTGCCATAGTTGTTCCAGAAAATAACAGCCTTACAAGCTGGGGAAGGCATCTTATTACTGCTGGTGGTGTTCTCTTAGATTCATATTTTTTTTAGCTGGATTTGAAAGATACGACATCTCTGATTTACGTACCCTCAGAACGTCCAGGCTCTGGAGCAGACCAGAGAGACTGGTGCTATTCCTTCACCAGAGCCCCAAGGTATAGCAATGTGGTTGAGGTCGACCTGCTGACAGCTTGGTGCCAGGTGCAAGAGAGATGCCACTTGTGCTGTGTCGGTCTGCTTTGTACAAGTAGGGCAGGATTCGTCTTGTGGATTGTTATTTCTTCCTTTATTTTACCTGTTCAGAGCATTTGACAATTGCTTTCTAGAAACAGACACAGAAATTGTTCTGATATGGTATTCAGTTGGAGTCACAATCCAGTATCTTACTTAGCCTTTTAAAATGAGTTAAAAGTCAAATGAGGCTTGCCAATTCTTGGGAGATAAATTGTAAAATTTTAAGTTGAGTAGCAGATATACATACCACATGTGGATGGTTCACATTCATGTTTGTTTTCGTTGGGTAGACAGTTGTAGTTTTCTTTCTTTTTTTTTTTTTAATTTTTATTTATTTATGATAGTCACACAGAGAGAGAGGGAGAGGGAGAGGCAGAGACACAGGCAGAGGGAGAAGCAGGCTCCATGCACCGGGAGCCCGATGTGGGATTCGATCCCGGGTCTCCAGGATCACGCCTTGGGCCAAAGGCAGGCGCCAAACCGCTGCACCACCCAGGGATCCCTAGTTGTAGTTTTCTACAGGCAATGGATGTACTTGGAATATCGTTATAGAGATTGTTACACTTAATATGGACACTAGAATAGAATTAACTGAATTTTCCCTTTGCTATATTATGTTGAACTAGATTCTTGGTACTGCTGATGTTTTTTTTTTTTTTTTTTTTTTGGTAATTTATTATTTATTTATTTATTTATTTATTCATTCATTCATTCATTCATTCATTTAAGACGGGGGGGAGAGAGAGAGAGAGAGAGAGAGAGAGGCAGAGGCAGAGACACAGGCAGAGGGAGAAGCAGGCTCCACGCAGGGAGCCTGATGTGGGACTTGATCCCGGGACTCCAGGATCATGCCCTGAGCCAAAGGCAGGCGCTAAACCTCTGAGCCACCCAGGGATTGCCCTACTTCTGATGTTTAGATCCAAACTTTAGTGTATGTCACTTGGGGTCATCATTAAAACAGATCACTGCCACCCCACCCCACCCCACCCCAAAGGTTCCTCATCTGAAAGTCTGGTTTGGGGCCTGAGAAATTACATTTCAAACCAGTTCTACACTTCTATGGTGCTGCTGCTGCTGCTGCTGCTGCCGCCGCCGCTACCGCTGCCCTGGAAACTTCCCTTTACAGTTACTGAACTGGTAATGGTTTCACTTTGAGATACTCATGCATGCTGTTAATGTATACATACTGGTGCATACAGAGACTGG
The DNA here is from genome assembly GCF_053574225.1 of Canis aureus. Taxonomy (NCBI): domain Eukaryota; kingdom Metazoa; phylum Chordata; class Mammalia; order Carnivora; family Canidae; genus Canis; species Canis aureus. The sequence goes on along the minus strand of NC_135621.1, from coordinate 41,142,240 downwards.
TGCAAAGGGACACTTCACCTTTCTTAGAAAAACTATTGTCATAGACCCTGTGATATATATGGTAGTTTAATCAAAGCCCACAAGAAGTTGCCCCTCAGAAATTTGAAATTATTAAGACTGTTTGAGATATGGATGGACATGGCTACAGTAACAAGTTGTGTCTTCATTATCTGACAGTAGCTAATGAGACGGGAAGGTGGCATGATCAGCAAGAAAAAATGTTATTTATATCATCTCTGGTTCATCCTTTGAAAATGTCTACTCATTAGGTACCAGTATGGTAGATTATGTTAAATTATAAGTTAATTCATACGTACTGGATGTGAGTCCTCAATTAAAACTTGCTCAGTCAAAAAACTGGGAGACAATTTGCATGCTTCTACTTTTGTAATTATTTCCTGCAAAACGTATTTTATTGATACTCTTCATTGCCAGATTATTGCTTTTTACAAGTTCTAACAAAATGGCAGTTTTCCCCCCTGTTTATGTTACAATTTAACAAGTGGCATACATTTACAGACTGTTAGAAAGTAAATTAATGGGAAGAAATCAAATAATAAAAAATAAATATAATAGAAAACTTTTTAAGATATAGACTAATATGGTGTGAGGAACATAACTTTGCTGGTTAATTCCCTAAATTTAAAGTATATATTGCTATATGAATTATGACAGGAAAATTTTTGGTCCTGTTTATGGAACTTAAAGGAAAATAGTTCATAGCTTTCTTTTGTTTTTACCAACCTCACTGGAGTGTTTTTGTAGAGTTCATTATAGAGTAAATTTCTTACAGAGTTATTTAAAAATCAGTTAACCTGTACCATTACATATACTAAATTCTCATTGAAATTACTCTATCATCCTTTTTTTTTTAAGATTTTATTTATTTATTCATGAGAGACACAGAGAAAGAAAGGTCGAGACACAGGCAGAGGGAGAGAAGCAGCTCCATGCAGGGAGCCAGATGCAGGACTTGATCCTGGGACCCCGGGATCACACCCTGAGCCAAAGGCAGACACTCAACCGCTGAGCCACACAGGCATCTCTCTACCATCCTTTTGTTTGAGTGAGAAGTAGTATAATTAAAAACTATTTTCAGTATTATTTGCTGTGCAGCTAGATTCTGTAAGGAGGTCCCTTCTGAAATGTGGGATGCTCACAGGGAAAATAGGAAGTAGAAGTCATAATGTGCCATAGCTCTTATTTTAGCGTGTATATTTTATTTGCCACAGGAAGCATATGGAAAGCTACTAGAAGTAGAAAAACGTCAGAATCAGTTGCAAGCCAAAGGTCTATTTTCAGAAAAAACTAAAACCAAGTAAGTTCTTCTCTCGCATTAAAATATGTGAAAAATTTGAACGAAAAACATGCCACTTATCATTCGTGTTTTTTAGGCATACTTAAAGCCTAGAAATGTGTTCCTTATTTCAGCATTGATGATTAAAGTTATGGGTCAAATAACAGTTGAGTTTTTTGTTTGGGAGGAAGTAGATGTTACAGGTGTTATCTTTATGTTACTTCATTCCAGATTGATGTATTAAATGGCACTTATTTGAAGATGTCCTCAGAATTTTTGTTTATATAACTGCTTATTAACTGAAATGGCAGAAATAATTAAGCCATGTAATTGTTAAGATTTGGACTTCCAGTGGACACATAGTGATAGGTTAGATCTGTCAGCCTGGCCTGGTAATGCACTCAACTTCTTACTCAGAAGACACAGGTCTTCAAGAATCTCTTGGTGAGGTCATACATAACAACTGCTAGCTCTTTATTTGGATTTTATTATTACTTTAGTCCACTGACAGAACAACTTTGTGTCCATAACATCTCCTTTGAAGTAAATAACAAAAAATAAGCGCAGTGTTCATTTTTAAGAAACCTGGTAGCTTTGTGTATCAAATGAGTTCCACAGTAATGTGTTTAAGTTCTCCAACAAAACGTTTGCTACACTGGGTGTCTTTTCTAAAGTAGGATGAGGGAATTAAATAACACTTCTCAAAAATAGTTTATTTGGGTGAAATCTTAATGCTCTAGAATACAAAAATTTGTTTCCCAATCAAGAATCGCTACTATATGTGGGATCTTCTGTGCTAGAACTCTAATTGCATGGTTAATTTAAAAGAGAATATATGTGATATTTTAACAGAGACCTGATTGACAGCAGATGGCTGATTAAGGAGGAACTAGAAGAAATGTTAGTGGAAAAACTGTCAGATCAAGATGTGAGTAATTAATCTTTTAAATTTAAGGGGACCTTGTGCCACAGGAATGCAGACAATTGCTGTATTTAGGATCGTCACAGTAATGTTTCTTAGAGGCAGGTGTTCCTTTCTAAAACATATTTATAGTTGATCTCTGCCATAGGGCCGAATTGCGGTCAGGAGGGTGACATGCCTAGTCTCCAGATCCTCCTATGTAAGTGCCCTTGTGTCCTCTGCCAGTTGTTCTAGGGAAGTGTGGCAGATGTCATTTTTCATCTCCTTCAGTAAAGCAGATAGCTAATTTTACAAGCTAATAATGACGAGTATAAGGAGGTTAAGTAGAAAAAGAATGGAGCACATGGTCGTCTTTATGCAATTTGCTGCTCGCTGGCTTGCTTGTGTGTAGTATCTAGAAGGGCAGCATTTTTCGTCTTAGAATCTGCAGACCCACCCATGTCAGAATCACTTGAAATACAGCCAGAAAACTGCTTTGAAAATGTAGTTTCCTAAGATTCAGACCTGGTTGTCACCCAGGAATTCGTATTTTTAACAAGCTCCCAAGGTGAGTCTTATACCCTATAAAGTTTGTGCCCCCTGCTTTAGGTTTTAATTGGAGTGTTCTTTTGCTAAATGCTCTAATATATGCCAATATTATCAGAGGAAATTTGATGTTTTAAACATGTTGATGTTCTAAATTTAGATTATTTCTAGAAGATTTGAGTGTAAATTTCACAAATTGTTCCAAAAAGGGTTTTTTTCTTCCATGGCACTGGCTAACATTGTTAGTACCTTGCCACCCGTGTTGATTTTAAGTCATGTACTTAAATTGCTCTTTTTCTCATTTAACATATTGGATAAATTAATGATTTGGAAACGTTGCAATTTGCTTAACAAGGTGTCAGGCATTTGGTGAGCGGTAGATCTGGAGTTAATTTCTAATATCCTAACTGCCAAGTCTCTATTGCTGCATTTGGATCTAACTGAAAAAATCTCTCTTTGCTTCTTCATTGAACCCATCATTTCATTGTTTCCTATGTTTTCTGGCTACTTTGATTTTTATAATACAAGTTTGCCTTTTTTGCTTTTGGTTGTTGTTTTCAAAATGGAAAAAAAAAAAAAACGTAGCCCAAAGACTTTTTTACAAGTGTGCTGCTGGGAAGACCAAATATATACATTTTCTGTACATACACACAATGATACATATATGTCATATACATTGACAGTAGATGTGTAGATGATAGTCATCTGTACTTTGGGGTCCTGGATAGCAGAAGAAATCCTGAAGCTACTGACTGGTATCAAGATGAGGGAGGCAGAGACTTCTTAAACCTTACCTCTAGCCTATCAGAAAGGCCATGCCCTACTAGTAAGTACCCATCCATACGTTCATAGTCAAGTGTGCGGTGGAATTGAGAGAACCACTGACAGCAGAGGGCACAGGCCTGTAAACAGAGGGCAAGAACAGAGCTGTTATCAGTCCAGGTACTGTAGGTGGCGAAGTCTTGTCACCCTTACTTAGAAAATGCCCTTCTCTTCTATTGTAACAGCACAAAGAAGAGTAACCAAAGCAGGCTTTTTTAAACTTACTGTGGAGATGTTTCCACATTTCAAATTATTAATGGCAGATGTTCACGATAAAGTCAGAGGTGACAAAGAGGAGTATGATTTTCAAGATTGACAAAAACACAAATAAGGTTATCAAAAATTGGGTTTCACACTCCACATTAACTAAGGATCTTGAGTATTAGTTGTCTCCTTCTGCATAAACACTTTAGAATGATTACTCTGGTGTCTAATTTTAAGGGGTTAATACCAAGTTGTTTACTTTCTAATCACATGTTCGAGAACTATTAAAAAAAACGCACAGAGTAGCAGGGATAATTTATTTCAAGAGGTTGCCCTTTAAGTCAAGTATCTCTTGAATTTTTAAATAGCTTGATTGTTCGGTTTTAAAGGAAATCATAAACATTAAAGTAACACAGCTTGAACAGCTAAAGATATATTTGCCAAATGTATTATGAAATATAATTTAAGAGGTACATTTTCTCAAAATCAAACTCTTCCCATTTTACTATACATAACTTAACAGGAAATTATTTTTAAACCTCCTCTCGATCCAGTTAATAAAAGAGTAGAAATTACACTTGAAGATCATCTAAATATTTTTTAAAAATGAACTTAAATCTCAATTTCTTGTAATGACAATACAGAGAAGCAGATTTTTCTTTGCTTGGTAAGTCCCTTTTGTTTCTCAAAAGAAAAGATTGGGCACTGAGGGATACACAGGGGAAGTACAGCATCTGCATGCTGTTATAAAAGCAGCATGAAGGTGCAGGAGTGTCATCCTGTCAAAATTCATCAAGAAAAGCAACATTGGAAAGATCAAGTATACAAAAATAGAAAAAATTTAGCAAATGCAATTACACTTGCATCTTCTAATGAATTTTTATTTTATTGTCTGCAGTATGCACAGTTTATTCGGCTGCTAGAAAGGTTATTGACACTGCACTGTGGTTCTGAAGAAGAATTTGTGCAGAGATTTCGTAGGAGTGTAACTATTCAATCAAAAAAACAACTGATTGAACCTGTGCAGTATGACGAGCAAGGAATGGCCTTCAGCACCAGCGAAGGTAATGACATTCTGTGGAGAGAAGATAAATATAGGGAGAACTGAGAAATGACAATTATTTTTATTTGCTCTCACTTCCTGATATTCATTTGATTTTTTTTTTTTTTTTTTTTTGCTACTGCTACGTTGGATTTTCTGATTTTTAAGACTCTGTTGAAAGTTTTAAAAATCTGAACCTTCTCATGTCCCAAGAAAAAATGTGGATGTGTGCATACACCATCTTGCTAGCACTTTTTATTTTTACAGATTTATGTTAAATCTTTTTATTTTCATTTTCACATTTTCAACTGGCAGAAACAAAAAGTGTTTATAATAAAGATTTCCGGGCAGCCCTGGTGGCTCAGCGGTTTAGCGCCGCCTTTGGCCCAGGGTGGGATCCTGGAGACTCGGGATTGAGTCCCATGTCGGGCTTCCTGCATGGGGCCTGCTTCTCCCTCTGCCTGTGTCTCTGCCCCACCCACCCATGTCTCTCATGCAAAAATAAATAAAATCTTTAAAAAAAAAAAAAAAAGATTTCCTACGTAAAATGAAAATGCTCAGGGAATCTGCTTGTCAGATACTGGAACTCCGAAATGTGAAAACTTCTAAGTCCTCAACCTCACATCTTCCTTAAAGCCATGCAGACATTCCTTGTGATGCAGCTTTTAAGGCCTGACCTATTAAATGATAAACCTGCAACTCTTAACAATTGATCATCCTTCCTTTGGCATTTCAACTAATGTTTTCAAACAAATGAGACCTCTCCTGGGGATTCCTTCCATTTCTACCAATTTTATCATACTATTCATATATTTTTAAAAGTTACTTGATGATTAGATATATTCTTATTGATTATAAAAGATGAACACAGGGATCCCTGAGTGGCTCAGCAGTTTAGTGCCTGCCTTCGGCCCAGGGCGTGTTCCTGGAGTCCCGGGATTGAGTCCCACATTGAGCTCCTTGCATGGAGCCTGCTTCTCCCTCTACCTGTGTCTCTGCTTCTCTCTGTCTCTCATGAATAAATAAATAAAATCTTTTAAAAAAATAAAAAAAACACTATTGGTTGTTTTCCTAAAGTAATGTAAATAAATATGAATTACGTCATTGCTCATTGAAGCTAATTTTTTTTTTTTAAAGATCTTATTTACTTATTTTGGAGAGAGATAGAGCACAAGCATGAACAGGGGGCGGGGCAGAGGGAGGAGCAGACTCCCCGCCAAGCCAGGAGCTGGACTCAGGGCTTGATCCCATGACCTGGGACCATGACCCGAACTGAAGGCAAACGCTCAACTGACTATGCCACCCAGATGCCTTGAAACTAATTTTAAATCATTGTGGTTTTCCTAAAATGGAGTTGAGGAACAGAATTACCCCATAATAAGCTCTATTACATCAAATTATGGTTTAGTTTACCTGTTTTATTTCTTGTTTGACTTGTAATACTCACAGAACTTTCCTACGTACAGTGTAATGATACAGTCATTCTAGGGAAAGAATCTAATGTGTAGTTTTACCTATCTCAGAACATTGGCCTTTAAGATTTTGACTAATATAAATTTTATATTTACAAAGGTAAAAGAAAGAGTGCAAAAGCAGAAGCAATTGTTTATGGGCATGGAAGTGGAAGAATAAAAGTAAATGGAATTGACTATCTTCTTTACTTCCCAGTGACACAAGACAGGTTAGTTTCTGGTTTCGCATTTGCTCTTTGTCTTTATACTTGATGTTAAAAAGGTTTGTGATTTTTCTGATTATATATGTCTGAATGATTGTTTCTCTTTACCAGTATAATTCATTTAAATCAAACTAGCTGGAAGGAAGCTATCTCTCTTTTTTTAAACTCTCTTTGGTTCTCCAGATTTTGAAAAAGCAGCTTTTGGAATTCCTCATTAATTGAATCTTCCTTTTCTTTTCATCAGATCCTACTAGAAGTTGAATATTTTAGATGTAGCTTACATTCTAAAATGCATACTATGCCGAAATGAAAGAAAAGTAGATTACCACATCTTCTGTTTCCCTAGTTGGGAGGTGGACGTGCACAGAACAACTAAAACCTACTTTGGCCCTTACCACCATAAATATTAGAAAAAGTCTGCTTTACACTCTGGATATTTTCCTCCTCAGAGGAAATTGATTACATATTGAACAAGCAAAGAAACCTGACATTGATGTGTTAAAATAAGAGCTCATCAGGCTTTAGTTCCCAGTGCCAAATATGGCAGTTTTATTTTTTGGACTTTGTAACCCATGGAGAAATCGACATTAATCATAAGTAGGTATTACTAATTCAAGTCCTCTGAATACACTCATCTTCGATCTCTGTGAGGCACTATCTGCAGGCCTTTTTTAGGGACAGTTCTTTTTCTAGTAGTTACTGTCATGATCCATGGGTAACACAGGTTCTGCATGATTATGCCCTCCTTCTTAATCCTGTTTGCTGAATGTGTAGTGTGCTATTTAAGCTGAAAAGGGGCCGAAGCTCTGCTGATCCCAGTGCTTATGTAAGAAAAGGGGACCCTGTTAATGGGCAAGTTTCTGGACTGAAAAATGACTTCAGAAAATATATGTTTATATTATTGGTATGTGTGTCTGTGTCAAGGAATTAACTCCATTCAAATGCAGTGGACAAATCCTGCCATCCTTCTCACAGGGAAATGGGTAGAGGAAGTTCTTCTTTCCCTTAAGAACAGCCAGAGAGAGACCCAGAACTTCAGCACTGGAAATTGCTTGGAGGAATGACATTTGACCAATAACTTGTTAGTTTGCTTTCAGATATAACTCTTGATTTAACCATAAATCTCATTATGGCTTGATCTCATAATTAAACGGTATCCTTAGAACTTTTCAGTTTGAATTCATCAGGTGTTTACTAAGGACTGTGTGCACAGTCTTGTTCTGACCATTGTGAAGATATCAGAGCTATGTAAGATACTGTTTCTATCATCTAGAAACTTCCTCTCTGAATGGGAAGCCTAAGGAGAGTCTTGGTGTGGGAATGGGCACCCAGGCCATCTCATCATCTTAAAGTGGTTGTAGGGATTGGTGGTAGCTGTGCTTGCCCTGGGCTGGCCTTTCATCATGCAGGAGCAGCTCAGGAGCTTACAGATTCAGCAGCAAGGTGACCACTGACCAGTCGGAAGATAGCTGAACTGAGAATCAAAAAGAGTATGCATTTGTATGTAAGCTAAGTTACTTGCTTTTCAAATGCTATCATAAGGAGTTGTGTTCAGAGAAGATAGAAAGGAGACTGTTTTTTTTTTTTTTCCAAAATAACTTTGATTAGATAACAAAGAGTAAAATAAATTTGATTCTTTAAACTCAGGATTCGATCTGAGATGCCTGAGAGCAGATTAAGAATGTTTTTTGTACATATTTGTTTGTAGTCCAGTTTAATTAAAATTGTTAGCTCTATATAACCATTTTTGACTGTTATTCTTCGGGTCACACCTACCTATAAACTAAGTTTTCTTCCTTAGTATGCACCGACTTTCCAACTGTCCAGACCCTTCTTGGTGGTCCTATCATGCCTTGACCACCCTGGCTCAGTCACTCTAGTGTATCTGGAGTAGATTATAGAATGTGTTTTTTCCTGAATTTGTCTATAGTTCTTTATATAAGCATTTGTTAAGGAATCTTAGAATTTTAGGAATTAAGACGGGTAAGTGTTTAAGCTCCCAAACAAGTGGGTGACTAGAGCTACTCAGTAATGTCACTTACGTCACTAACCACTTAACAATGTCAGAAAACACAGAGACACCCCACACACACACACACAAGTCTGTGAGATAATCCCATAGATTCTGTCTTGGGCTGTCTTTCCCTGCTAGAAAAGTGAAATGCTGGAATTATATTATCATTCTCTAAGTTTTCTTTAGTTATTATGATAATATGGCTATTACTTTAAATAGCACTATTTTTATAACATTCCTATTTTTTATTTGGTTGCTTTATTCAAAGCGATATAGATTTATGTTGTTTCAGGCCTGTGTTTGTTTTTTTTGTTTTTTGTTTTTGTTTTTTTTTTTATTTATTTATGATAGTCACAGAGAGAGAGAGAGAGGCAGAGACACATGCACCAGGAGCCCAACGTGGGATTCGATCCCGGGTCTCCAGGATCACGCCCTGGGCCAAAGGCAGGCGCCAAACCGCTGCGCCACCCAGGGATGTTGTTTCATCCCTGTTGAAACAACTTCCCTGTTGAAATAGCACTATTGCAGATTCAAGTTACTGTGTTCTTGGAAGGTCTCGTTCAGAGAAAAGGTTCTCTCCATCTGTCTGCATGTGATTATTTTGCCTGTGTATCCTGAGGAATAACACTTTTATATCCTGTCCATATCTATCTTTCAGCATCGCTGTGGTGTAATAAATTTTATTTGGGGTCTAGAAAGCTACACTGTCAGATAAAGCAAGTAAATCCAGTATGAATCGGCTTTTAAATATTCAGTAGAGATATTAGGGCAAAATAGCAAGATCAATATACTTGACAAAGGCAGTGGTGCTTGTACCTGGTACATAAATGGTGTTCAACAGACACTTGCTGGGTTGAGCAAGAGAAGGTCCAGGGCCACATTCTGTGTTCCATTCTCTAATCCTTGGGTGCCCGTGGGGCCCATGCAGGCATAGGCTGCTGAGGGGAGCAGGCCTGGCTGGGGTTGTGCAGTGTGTCTCCTGGTGCCAGACCAGTAGTGGGACCCTGCCACTACTGCCAAGAACCAGTAATAAGAATAGGTGTTTCAGGGGGCAGGGGTCGGGTAGGAGTTGCATGTGGTTCTAGGAACTGTAAAAACCATGTCAGGATGAACATCATACATTATGGTACACTTTGTTTAGTGAGTCTAATGGCATTTGATAATTGATCACTGAATCCAGGGAGGTTCAGCTGGTTATAGTGGCATTTCCCAGCTTTGAGACTTCTTTACAAGGTTATTTTCAAGCTTCACAGGGTTCTCATAAGAGAAAAGCTATTGGATCAACAGTGAGAGAGTCTGTATTGCTTTCTCCAAGAAGAGGAAGAAGAAGAAACGTGGCTGTCCGCAGAGCCTTCCCAGTACCAGCAGCACTGCGAAGTCTGAGTGCTGGCATGCCTGATATGCTTTCTATAATTGTTGAGAGTGTGAACAGTTTATAAATCTCTATAGTAAACTACCTTTCCGTGTGACCTGTTTTAGAGAACAGTTGATGTTCCCCTTCCACTTCCTCGACCGGCTTGGAAAACATGACACGACCTGTACTGTCTCGGGGGGCGGGCGGTCGTCGCAGGCTGGAGCCATTCGCTTGGCAGTGGCGAGAGCCTTGTGCAGTTTCGTCACGGAGGAAGAGGTTGAGTGGATGAGACAAGGTACGAGTTGCAGGGGTGTGGGAGGGTTGTCTTTGCACGATCTGTGAGTGTTCGCTGGTTCCCGCAGCGAAATCAGAACATACTCAGTTAAATACATAGCATTGCAGTGTGCTGGCTTCCCTTTTTATGCCCCAGAACCGTAACAGTGCTTTTCAGTTTTCATTTCTGTGAAGTGAATTTGAATTAGAAAAAGAAAAGGAGGCCCTCCCAGCGTCAGGGAAGGTTTCTTTTGGCCCTTTACAGCCTAACCTCTTGGCCAGTTTAACCAGCGCTGCTCTGTTGTGTGTAACAGCTCAGTCAGTGATTGTTTTATCACAGAAACCTGGAACGATTCGATGTGATGATGAAGTCCATATTGTAGCTTTCCAACATTGGCGATTTCCATTTTTCTAGTGTGATGTGACTTTAAATTAATTGTATGTTGTCTTATTTGCTGGGTGACTCTGTCATCTCTTCATGACTACAGGAGTCTGCAAGAATATACAATCGGTTTGTCTGTTAGGGCACTGCTTTAAGCACTTATTATAAAGCACGGGAGTTGTAGTGAAGACTCTTTGAACTGTTTCCGGAGGGAAGAAAGCTCCACGGGTGCTACTAACCAGCTGTGACTGGGCGAGTCACTTAGCACCTCTGAGCTCCCTGCCCTCCCATGGGAGCCGCTATCATCCTGACACCATGCTGCAGGTGGGCACCACTTGCAGCTGAGGCTGGTTGATTCTTTAAGTCACTTAAAAATCCATTTGCTTATAGATAACTCACCATTTGGTAGGATTCATGTCTAGTCATTCTGATAACTTGTAGGACCTTCACAATATTGCTAGTGTGCATATTGAAACATAATAAACTCTTCTTGTAATTTAAATGAGAATTTAGACAAGTCTAGTCAGCATTTTGTCCAAAATATTTATTCTGTGCCTTTTTAAAGACAAGTAAGTTCAAGAACTTAATGGGTATATGAGTGATTGAAGTTTGCCCTTGCTTTATGCCCATTCGGATATTCCTAATAAGATACCCACACCTTGTCTGCAGGGAAAAGAAGTGCTAGTGTTGGAAGAGTAAAAAAGACAAGGAAAAACTATGGTCTGTTTACATATTTATAAAAGCAGTGTAAGAGGTTTCTCATCACTGATATTCTTGAAATCTGTGGTTCCAGCCACCACGGGGGCATGTTATTTCGGGGCATATGCTGGAGTAACTCATCAGTTGCCTAGAAATCATAATCGCTCTTGATGATTAGGAGAGTGAAAGCTTCCAGAAATTTCTTTCCTCAGATGGGTTTGATAAATCATACTGTATGTCTATGTTTGTATGTTCATGTTCTTAATCTACAGTGTCCTTACACTTTCTCTTACTCCACCAGATACTGTTTCTTTTCTACCTTGAGTCTCCGTTAGAACTTTCATACCTTTAATAATAAGCAGGCAGTGTAAGTACAGTCTCAATGAATAGTGGCTGCCCACACAAGAGCAGACTTATCTTAAGTGGAACAGGCTTAAAAACCTATAAGGAACCACAGCCCTCATAGGAGAAGAACAGACTCAAACAGTGTAGCTGGTGTTTGTCTCCGAAATGGGGGAACACTCCTAAAAGAGTGAGAGCAAAGTGCTGTCATGAGATTTATACCAGGCTGGTAAATTATTACAGGTCTGCTTGCTTTCCTGCTAGGCTGCGTGCATTTTTCATGGTTCATAAAGGCTTCTCTTTCTGCACCACAGCTGGACTGCTGACTGCCGATCCACGCGTCAAAGAACGGAAGAAGCCAGGCCAAGAGGGAGCCCGCAGAAAGTTTACCTGGAAGAAGCGCTGAGTGTTCTTTCACAGGCGAGGAGAGGAAACGCAGTGTATATGTACCTGGCATGCAGAAAGCATACAATAAATATTTGCTGGCCAGTGTAAGGGCAGCACCATCAGGCACTTGAGTTGTGAGATGATTTATTTTTAAATGCTGCTTTGTAAAGGTTACCTTGTAAACATAATTTTAAAAACATGTTTAACTTCATTCTTTATTTTTTAAACTTTTTCAGAAGGTAGTTTTAGAAGTATGATTCATAGAATCTTGGCATATTAGATCTGAAAGAAACATTCAACAACATCTAGTCAAGTAACCTCGTTTTGCAGACCAGAAGGCCCAGCCTCCAAAGCGAAGGGACCTCCCAGAGCTACGTTACTAATCCCAGTGAGAGAACTCCTTTCTCTGGATTCTCTTGTTTTCCCACACGGCCGCTATTACAAATACTTTTCAAAATGAGAGGAGAGAATGCTTGTTCAGAATAATCAAGTAAGGTGTGAGTGTCTTTGTCAAGAGCCAGAGAAGGCTGAGCTGCCAAGTGTCCAAGGAGTGGATTCAGACAACTGGCCAATCTCCCCCAGTCCCTGGCAGCCATCATGCTACTGTTTCTAGGAGTTCAGCTTTAAGGCACTACATAGAAGGGATACCATGTGGCATTTGTCTTCATCCAGCTTATTTCCCTGAGTATAATGCCCTCCAAGTTAGGTACAGGCTTTCAACTAGAAGATGAATTAGTTCTGAGGATCTAATGTGGTGATTATGGTTGATGATACTGTATTGTATAACGGAAATTTGCTCAGAGGGTAGAAATGGAGCATTCTCACCCCAAAAAGGCGGGGTGATGGATGAGTTCATTAACTTGGTGGTAGGAACCCTTTCACAACCTGAGTATATACAGTAGTTCCCCTACCCCCATCCATGGCACCTGTTCCAAGATCGCGGTGGGTGCCTGAAACCATAGATAGTACCATACCCTGTACATCACGGGGCCTTTTTTCTATATGTAGATATCTATGATATCGAATTTATGAATCAGGCATTGTAAGAGATTAACAATGATAATAAAGAATAGTTTTAACAGTATACTGCAATAAATGTTATGTGAATGTGGTATCTCAAAATCCCTTATTGTGCTGGACTCACCCTTCTCATGATGGTGGGAGATGATTAAATGCCCACGTGATGAGATGAGAGGAAAGGTGAGACGGCAGGCCACTGCTGACCCTCTGATAGACCAGGAGGAGGATCATTTACTTCCAGACTGCGGTTGACCGTGGGTATCTGAAACCATAGATAAGGGGGGGCGGGGGGGACTACTGTATATCAAATCATGAAATTACACATTTTAAATATATTACAACTTTGTCAATTCTACCTCAAGAAAGCTGGGAAGAAAGCCAAATGAAATTAATAGTTAAGTCTGTCATCGCATACTGCTGTAGTATAAACAAGAGACTAACCCAGGCGAAGAGCTCCCCAGCCCACGGAGGGCTCAGCAGAGGTGCCTGAGCAAGGAGCTACGAGGCTCTGAATGAAGGTGGGCAGGCCGGGAGTTCACACAGGCAGAAGAGCGAGGGTGGGGCCAAGGTGCGGAGTCCTGGACTACAGGTCCCCCAGAGACTGCCATGCACTAGCCGTGTGCCTGGCAGCAGTGGGGACAGCATCAAGTTGTCTGCACCAGGTCTGAAAGACCACACACGGGTTTTTAGCCAACAGCTGGTCTCCTCAGTCATAGCTAAGTGTTAAATTGAGTTGCTTACAGGGTTTCTAAAGTTCTTTAAGAAACTTCGATTTTAACTTTATTCTAATTTTGCAGTAGGTTTTTGAGGGGAAAAGGGTAATTGGCGACGGGTGCTTTAAGTCCATTTTAATACAGTTGTCTTAATAAATGCAATACTTCAAGAATTAGACCCTCTGTTCAGCTGACCTTTCCGTAGGGAGTTCTCTAGTACCGATTTCTTAGTCTAGATTTTTAAATTTACTAAGTTCTGAAACGTGCATACACTTCACACTTTAAACCACACAGTAACGTGATGAATAGGAGAGCACACATGTCACTGCATCATGCCCAGTGCATTATTCATCTCAGACAAAATCATAGAAAACGTGTGCTCTGGTTTTTTTCTACATGGCAGACACTCTTGTGGAGTCGGGCAGGTTCTTTTTGGCCCCTGTCAGAGTGTGCTCTCCATCCCCCTGATGGAGAGCAGCCAAGTGGTCCTGCCCTGTGCGGCGGGGCCGCTGCGGTCTCGTGGGTGGGCACACTGGTCCACCAGCATCTGGCGAGCACCTGCCGTGTTCTCTGGATCAGGCAGAACAGGGCGAACCGAGCGAGTGCCGCCGGGGCTTCTCTGGAAGAGCCGACACGGAGGAAGCCTCGTGGGAAAGCCAGGAATCAGGCCACAGGCCAGGACCCTGAAGGACGGGAGATGTGGCTGAGACAGGAGTGGGGTAGGAGGTGGGGGTGCAGACTCCGGCAGCAGGAGAGAGACCAGTAGAAGGCAAGCCTGAGAGTGTTCAGGGGACCAGAAGCCTGTGGCAGGGCGGGGTGGGAAGGTGCTGCGCGGGTTTGTGGCAGCCCGCTGGGTCATGGAGGTGTGTCGGTGCTTGCTGCCCACCGGGAGCCTCTGAGTTGGTGTGTGTCCTCCAGTGCGGGTTGGGACCCAAATATTTTAGCTATTAGGTTATACAGTGGACCTTTGAGCTGCACAGGTCTACTTACATGTGGATGTCTTTTCCAGTAAGTACAGTACTGTAAATGTATGTTATGATTTTCTTAACATTTTCTCTAGCTTTTTTAATAAGAATATATAATAAATGTAGTATACAAAGTATGTGTTAAACTGTCATGGGTAAGGCTTCCGGTCAACAGTAGGCTATTAGTAGTTAAGTTTGGGGCGGGTCAGAAGTTCTGCATGGATTTTCTCCTGCACAGGGATCGGCACCCCCCAAATCCCCACGTTGTACGAGGGTCAGCCTGTAACAACAGAATCTGAGTGGTGCGTCCAGCCTCTTGTGAGAGCCCACAGGCTCCAAGGGAAAATCTCTACCTCTGGAAGATCACAGCTATTGCTGAACAGGAGGGACTCAACTACAGTTACACTCAAGGACTGGGCAAGGTGACCAGAGCAGGGGTGGGTGTGCGGAATGTTCCAGAGCGGCCCTGAGCAGGGCCGGGGGACTGGCCGGCTGCAAGAGTCAGGGGCACATGCCAAGGAGGAGAGCTAGCAGGCAGCTGGTAACGCAGAGAACTGCCAGCACGGGAAGGGCAATTGGCCACAGAGGGGCTGGTGATACAAGAGGGGCTGGCTGGAAGCTTCTGGTATTTGGGGACCAGAGTCAAGCTGCCTGGCACACAGCTGGAAAGGAGGGGCTGTAATCTGAAGGGTGGGTCATGCAGGGGGCTGGCTTGGTTGGCTCCTCCCTGGGGCGGGGGGGGGGGACATTTGAAACACGGCTGGAATCAGCACGGAGGGATGTACGGCAGGAAGAAGGCCAAGCCTCTGCTCTTGAGAGACAGCAATGACGGTGGAGGAGGGAGGAAGTTGGGGTGCCCGGGGACACTGGAGAAGGAAGCTGCAGGTGCCTTCCCCGTGCGGGCAGACATCTGGGCCCTGTGTGCTCAGCAGGTCTTGCTGCCCTCCCAGTCCCAGTTTCCTCCCTTCATATTGGGGTCACTGTCTGCCCTGGCAGCTCCACCTGCCCTTTTGTGAGGATCAAATAAGGTTGGGTGGGACAGCGCTGACCGTCTGCCCAGGAACCGGGCCGTCAGAGTGGGCACGAGGCAGCCAACGGAGAGGATTAGAGCAGATCCGGCCTTGTTTCTTTGTTCAGCTTGAATCAGGCTCTTTTGCAAACAAGTGGTTAGAGCAGGAGCCAAAGGGCACTTGACTCTCCAGCCTCTGATGCTTGACCCTCTCACCACCTTGGTCAGAAACATGGGGAGTGTGTTCTGAATGCCCACTGTGTACACGGCTCTGGGAAGGGCTGATAGGCGCTATTTAAAATAATTTAAAAATAAAGACTTATTTGACAAAAATAAGATTTTGACAAGCAGGCAGAGGGAGCTGCAGAGGGAGAGGGAGAAGCAGGCTCCTCATGAGCAGGGAGCCCGATAAGAGGCTCCATCACAGGACCCTGGGACCATTACCTAAGCTACTGAGGTGCCCCTATTTTTTTTTAATAGGCATTTGACAAGATTACTGCCTTCAGAACATGGTAAGAGCTAATGCTTCTGTCGTTCCTACTCGGTGCCAAGTACTGTTCTAAATACTTTACAAATAACAAGGTACTCAATCCTCACAGCAATCTTTGCAGGTAGACACTGAGAAAAAATCAGTGCCCAGGGAGGTTACGTGACTTCCTGAAGTTGCTTGTTGAGGGTGTGGCCAAGCCAGGTTGGAACCTGGAATCTTGGCTCCAGCACATGTGCTCTGAACTGTCTGGAACATCGAGGCAGGACACGATTCAGCACGTGAGCCCGTGCAGACTGCCCCGTGCTCACATGTGCGGTGTTTGGTGCAGTTAGAAGATTTGATAGGGGGCGGAGTTTCAGGCAGATCCTAATGGAAGGGTGAGCATCAATTACTTAGGATTTACACTGTGCCCTATAACCAACCTGGAGCCTTCATCACATCCAGAGAGGGTTGTTACTGCCACACCACCAAGACGGCAGTGCTAGGAGGAAAGTGGGTGGGCCAGATGCTGTGGGAGAAGGTTCCAGGCGAGGCATGAACAGCAATACGAGTCTAGGGATGAAGCCTGAGGAAGGTGAGGACTCCTCCAATTTGCCCAGCCTGCACCCCTCAGTATCACTGGGTTATCTCTGTGACACTTAAGTAGCTCTGGGTTTGGCTCCCCACACTTCAGGGCACATGTTAAAGCTTAAGAGTCCTTCCCAAGGTTTTATGGGTGTGTAATTCTTCCTGGGCATTGGTCCATCACTCCCACAAGATGCCCAGAGGGTCCGTAATGTTAATAACCACAGGCATAAGGAGGCTTTTGGTTTTTGGCTTTGTTTTGTTTTTAAGGAAAATAAGCCTGGGTTTGTGTGCAGCACTGAATGTAGCGGGTGAGGCAGGGCAGATAGGCCGCTGGTGAGAGGCGCTGCAGCAGGAGACGGCAAGGGGTTGGGGAGGTGGGTCCCTGGATGTCCACTTAATATACCTTCCAGGATTTTTGTTATGAACGGTTACACAATAAAGGTACAAGGCCACCCTGCAATGGTTCGTGGAGGCTTCAGAAGACCATCTCTGGAGGTCATGCGTGACCCCGGGCACGCTGGCCTCCTCACGCCTTGATTGCTCATTCGTGAAGTGGGGAGAACACCACCATCCCTCCGAAGATCACGAGGAGTCACAAAGCCCACAGGAAGAGCTTGTAAATGTGGATTATTAAAAAAAAAAAAATCCCTTTGACCTTCTGTCATTTAGTTCAACAAAACGCGTGGTGATCTGCAAGCTTGGAGAAGGGCACGAGGAGAGGTGGCGGGCAACGGAGCGGTCTTGGAAATGGAGGACCAGGTCATTTGGCAAGAGTTCCCTCCTGTTGTTGCAGAGTTCACGGACTACCCAGAAAGAACTAAAGCACGATGGCACAAATGGGGTGACCTGAGGTGGCAGACCAGGGTCTCCGTGCTGTGAGCCTATCGAGGCCAGGCTCGATTCAGGAAACAGAACCCCTCAGACGGTGTGTCCAGCCTCGGGAAGCCCTCAGAGCCACAGTGGGTAACAACCCGCAGGCACTACAGGCGTTTACAAGCAAGGATCAGTAGGTTGTGTCTTACAAATAGTGAAGTCAAGTGCCTTTAATGGGCTGTAACAGTCCCCAGAATTAACAGGCAAGGAACCATCAAAATAAAAATTCATCATCACCTCATGGAAATGATCTCCCCTTTGGTGAACAACCTTGTGAAAAACAACAAGTTTCTAAGCCTGTGACTACAACAACACATTACTAAGAAATACAAGTAATCTTTGAACACTAACCTGTAAAAACTACTGAACGTCAACACTGTGTGCAGTCTCATCAAAGAATTTTTGCTGCCAATTCACAGAAAATAGATTGCAAATTATTACCCGAGGAACAAAGTGTGAAAAAGATTTGAAAAGAAGAATTCAAGTCCTGTCATATTACTTTCCCTTGAGCCACAAACGGTAGCTTTTTAAACCAAATCAATTAGTGTTATATATATTAAAAAAAAAAAAAAAAAAGGAACCACGCGGATCGAGTATTTCATAGGATTAGAAAACACTTAAAGTTTCATCATGTAAGTCACATAATGTGATCCATGGAACAGAGACCTGTATCAAGCATGTTTCTGATGCCTTGACACCCTGGGCCTTGCCAACGGGAGCCGGACCTGCCTGCCAGTACGCCTTCCACGTGCAAACCAATCCACACCTCCAGCCGCCCCTGCGTCCACCTGTCCTAATCTCTCCAGGCCGTGTACCTTACAGCAAGGACAGCCGCTGTGTCCCAGAGCCCTCTGAAGCTAGTCACCCCCAAGCCTGCTTACACTGCTTCATGCATTCCATCCCTTAAAACTACAATAAAAACCAGGTTTTCCACCTGCTTGGTCTCCTAGCCAACCCTGGCCCTTCCCTGCAGGGCCCAGTGTGGTTGGTGTGTCCCCCCTCTCTTGAGAATCACAACAGACGATCTCTCCAGTGGCAGTCACCTCCTGATGCGCTGGCCTCCCCACACCTGAATCATGATAAAACCTACGTTTTAAACAAGGCCTGAAACTTGGCAGACACCGTCACACTGTGACACTCTGTTCTAGGACTGCCATAATTGTTCTACGCCAGTGCTTTTTGTTACTCGATTTTTGTTCAACGTTTAGTTACCACGGTCATTAGCATCAACCAGATAAGCTCCTTCCAGGAAATGCTTGTAAGAGAAGGGAGGACACCCCTTTACTAGGGCGGTAAATTCATATTACTTTTCATTAAATCACTGCTGCTTAAGCTTTAACAAAAGTTAGGACCCCTTTGGAATCCTCTATGGAAACTGTTCATGAGAGAAGTCCAAAGGTATTTTTTTCATTTTCCCAGCACCTGGTTGTATTTCTTAAAAAAAAAAAAAGATTGAAAAAAAGATTGAAACCTCTCCAGGGGAGCCAGTGAGATCTCTCCCTCCATCCAGGGATGAAAGCATACCAAGGCGGCACCCAGGTGGCCCACTACTTGAGCGTCTGCCTTCAGCTCAGGTCATGATCCCAGGGTCCTGGGATCAAGTCCCGTGCTGGCTCCTAGTAAGGAGCCTGCTTCTCCCTCTGCCTATGTCTCTGCCTCTCTCTGTGTCTCTCATGAATAAATAAGTTTTTAAATATCTTTTTTTTTTTAAAAAAAGGAAAATTCATACCTAGCTCTGCACATTGTATGTAACCTTCCCATAAGCCGTCCCCATCATAGCTTCTGGAGGCAACTGTTTCCCCAGCGTGTCCCCCACTATTAAGTGGAACTTCTCTTTTGTAATTTTGGAGCACGGCTTCCCTGAAGGGAGGGGAGGGCATGGCTGAGGGCAGGTAGGTTTCCAGAGTGGTGGTTGGCGGACAAAGTTAAGGAGCTGAGCATTTGTGCCAGCCCGTGGTGCTACTCCGTTAGGATTAGGTCATACCAGGATCTCCTGGTTGCTGGTTGCAAGAGCCCCAAACTTGGGCCATTTTCAACCGCGAAGGGGCTTTCTCGGGAAGCTGTCGGTCACCTGGCCCCCTTGCGAGAGGAGGTACACAGCCACCCCGAGGAAGCGGGCGGCACCTGGGGGCCCCGGATGCTGTGCCAGCACCCCTGCCTCCTTCGCTCGTGTACAACGGCTGCTCCTGCAGGCAAGAAACACTCCCACCAGCTCTCAAACGTCACGTCTGGCCCAGTCCTCAAGGTGCTTCCCGGCGACGCCAGGAGACCACACACGGGCCCACGCAGAGGGACACAGAAGCAGGTCCCGTCCCCAGAAGGCAGCACAGGTGAGCCGCGCCAGGCGGGTCTCCGGCCGCCCACAGGAAGCCCCGTGCAGCCCTGGCGGCAGGTGCGGGCCGGGCCTGGCGGGACCCTGCCTGCTCCACGGGGAGCCCCCGCCACCCCCCCCCCAGGGCCCTGCCCGCGGGGGCCCCAGGAGCCAAATGCGGAGAGCCCTGTTCCCAGCGGGAGAAGTACCGCGTGGGCCGGCTCCTTGGCTACAGCACCTCTGCTAAAGCTTTGCCAGGGTGCTTTGGTCCTGAACTCATCCTGTTCCTCCTGCAGATGCTCACTGTTTTCTTCTGTCGTCTTTTGTGTCGTTTGTCACAGGGAAGAAACCCAAAGGGAAGAACGCAGGCATGGGCCCCGGCAGCCTGCCATTCCAGCGGCCCCGCACTGGGGAGACCACGGCCCGTTTGCACCGACTTTGCTGTGGGTCTTCTACGTAGAAACTGGATGAGGTTTTCCTCTGCCATGTTCTGTGACCCGAGAGCTTGGCTCTGTGACCAGTGACAGAGTCTTCCTTCTGGTGCCCAGCATTTAGGAGGGGCATGTGCCAGTGTGCATCTGGTGGCCACTCCAAGCTACCGGGGAGCCGAGACCCAGAGGCATGGGCGGAGCTCTCCTTGTCCTTCCACACCTGCGCCCAGGGGACTTTGTCATAAGGGGTCCCAGCTCATGAGGGGCCTTTGTCATCCCAACGTTCTTTGTCCTGCTAATGTTAGAAAAGCCCCAGAAGCCCCAGTCCAGTAGCACATGCCTGGTGTCACAGATTTGCACCTGTGACTGCAGGTGTCTCACGTTCCTGGACAGACAGGAGACACCCATTTCACTACACCATTGGCCTGTGATGACCAAAGTCTGTTTTCATAGAGTAACTCCAGGACACCTTGGATTGCAGGGGTTCTGTCTTCTGTATTCACTTTGGAGATGCCTCTTACACCCATGGTTAAGATTTATTAATTTATTCTAAGGCTGGGAAGTGGTCTCCAGGTCTTTCCATTAAACGGGTGTACTGGGGGGCACCTGGGTGACTCAGCGGTTGAGCCTTTGGCTCAGGGCATGATCCTGGGTCCTGGGATTGAGTCCTGCATCAGGCTCCCTGCTTCTCCCACTATATATGTCTCGGCTTCTCTGTGTCTCTCATTAAAAAAGTGGGGGGGATTATTGGATCGAGTCACATTTGGAATAAATATACTAATGGAGACCCCACTCATCAATGAGCAGATGATGAATCTTCTGAATGGGAAAATTTTCTCTATTAAAAAAAAAATTAATGAGCTCTCCTGCTACAGAGCTACCTTATTGGTATCTCTGGGAAGATTGGATTGAAAACAGGGACACCACAGGTAACCTTAGGAGCACCCTTAACAAGATGGAACAGAAATTAGACTGGGAACAAAGGTTAAAATCCACACTCAGCATAAATTCCCTGTCTCCACCTTCTCGTGTACCACGCTACCCTCACCTCCCTGTCCCCTACCCTCCAGAAGATCTTTTGGATTTCCACGCCTAGGGTCAAAATCCCCCTTCTCAGAAGCCAGCTTCCATCCTCAGCAAATTCTCATGGCTCACCAAACTCTCCTACCTGCCCCTGAAAAATCCCTTCAATGCCCAGATACCTGTTTTAACTTCCATTCCCCCACGAGCATTACAGAGGGCACTCTGGCCGGACTTCCCAGCCCAGGCCGGGCTGCCTGTGGAAACATTGCACGTCAGGCCCCTATGGCAGGTGGTGAGGCTGCCTTACTGGCCCCTATGGCTCCTCCTACTTCCAGAGCCTGCCAGCCTCAGGCCTTCCTAAGCAACGCCCCTTACAGATGCATCCTGGACTCCCCACCACAGAGAATCCGTGGCCCCTGGACCGCAGCAGACCTGTGAAATTACAAAGCCCTTACCTCCACTTTCAGAAGATCCTACCAAACCCAGAGAGGAATTAGATTAGTGGCCATTCACAACCCTGCTCCCAGAGACCTCGACTGGCTGCTGGAGAGTTCTTCCCTCCCGTGATCCTACTGTGGTTACTAGGCAGGCCAGACAGCCCCCTGAAAAAAAACCCTTGCAGAGGACACGGATGGCCCAAAATTCTCCAAGGCCCTTCTGCAAACGACCAGGAGAAGGCTCAGCCGGAGGCTAATAATCAAGACTTGATGAGAACAATAGTTGAGGCTTTTCTCCCTGAAGTGAATTGGTCCAAGGCTGAATTGTGAACTCAGAGGCAAGGAGAACATCCAAGGCCTTTGCTGAGTGCTTTATACCAACTCTTCAAATGTGGGATTGTGCTGAGCTCAGAAACTCCAGAATGTAAAAATCTTTTAACTTCTACCTTAGTAGGAAACTCTCGCCCTGATATAAAGCGGCACCTTCAAAATAATGTGGAATGGGCTGGCCAGCCTATAAATGAAACAGCTACTAAATTCTTTGAAAATAGCTTGGAGGGGGGGAAAAAAAGTTAAAATCAACTATTCTTTCTCTGCAATTTGTAACTCTCAAAGCTACTCCAAGGCCACTGTGATCCTTCCAATTTGCCTCCAGACATTTGAGGATATTATAAAAAAACAATATTGGAAGAATAACTGTCCTGCACTTCAGAGAGAAAAGTCAAAGAAACCATCCCCTGGGGGCCCCGGGCATCCCCGGTTTGTCTCCTGTGGGAAAGCCCGCCATCCACGGGCAGGGGCAGCTGATCCGCAGTCACATCCAAGCCCACCGTGCATTGGAAATAGAGGGGGCACCGGGCGGCTCAGTGGTTGAGCGCCTGCCTTTGGCTCAGGGTGTGATCCTGGGGTCCTGGGATCGAGTCCCACGTTGGGCTCCCTGCTTCTCCCTCTGCCTGTGTCTCTGCCTCTCTGTGTGTGTGTGTCTCTCATTAATAAATAAATAAAATCTTTTTTAAAAAATATTGGAGATAGAGGACCTAGAACAGGATGTTTACATCGACCTTGATGTGACTTTCTCTACCATCCGCTTGGAGGATTTCTCTCTGCCTGGCGCCTGATTCTATTCAAACCGCTGGAGACCCCGGGCACCTATTCCATGGCCCCTTCCCAACCACCCCCATATCCTCATGCCCTTCTAGGATCCAGCTCCTCATCAGCAAACCTTTCTGGTGCAGATGTGTAAGTTTAATGCCACTGTCAAATGTAACGAGAAAGGGGTAGGCCTCCCAGCCCTCCGACCAAGATGCCCCGGGGTTGTCTCTGGGCCACGCACGTGAGCCAGGTTGGCTGGTTCCTGAGCACTGAGCAGGTGGGTGTATTTCTTGGAAAGGAATGAGCACTTCCCATCAGCAACCCAGCGCCCCGTCCGCAGCCTCACAGAGCAGGGCGCTGAGCCCCGAAGAGATTTGGTGGCAAAGATCACGCTGGTCTTTACTGCCTCCCCTTTAACACCTCAATGTTGCCAGTAAAGAAAGAAGGTACATTTGACTGGGACAGGACCCAAATCTGTCCATTTGTGCAAGACCTAAGAGCCATAAACTCTTGCACTGCCTCGTCGCCCTGTGTCCCTAATCCAGCTACTGTTCTTGCCTCAGTTCCCGGGAACGCCGTGTGGCTCAGAGCAGCGGCCCTCTGCTCGGCTTCCCCGCGATCCCACTGCAGCCGCATCCCCGCGCCGTCGGACGCCCTTAACGTGGGCCCGCTCGCCTACCTCCAAGACCTGCGGCTCGCCCTCGCCCTCGCTACTTTCCCAAGTCCCTACAGCCGATGTACGTGGGCGTAGGCTCCGCATAAGGCTCCACTCTCATTCACTATGTTGATGAGCTTTAAAGCGAGAACCACATAGGCCTGCCGCTCTTACAGAACCCCTCACCTTGGGGCGCCCTGGTGGCTCAGTGGTTGAGCATCTGCCTTCAGCTCAGGTGGTGATCCTGGGGTCAAATCCCGCATCAGGTTCCCCACAGGGAGCCTGCTTCTCCCTCTGCCTGTGTCTCTGCCTCTGTGTCTCTCATGAATAAAGAAATAAAATCTTAAAAAAAAAAAACCCTCACCTTCCTAAAGGCACCAGCTGAGTGAGGCCATAAGACCTGCCCATCTAAATTTCAGTGGGTGCAAACAACTGTTACCTACTTAGGGCATGAGATGTCCTCAGGATGTTCAAAGGCTCATCCCAAAACATTTTGAATCACTTTTGCCCACCCCTCACCCTCAAACCAAAAAAGTTACATAAACTTCTAGACCAACCAGTTACTATAGCCGACGGATTCCTAATTTTGCTGCCCCTGCTAAACCTCTGTGTGTCCTCCCAGAGAACATCCCAGAGCCCATTTCCTGGCCAGCCTTCGAAGGCATTAACCTCCTTTGAAGCCTTAAAATAAACATTGTCCACATCCCTGGCTCTTGGCTTATCTAATTTTGACAAACCTTTTTATCTGTACTGCCATGAAAATAACAGGGTCCCAGAACAGCCTCTGCCTCTGAGATTTATCCTGTGGCATAGCTCCTGTCAGTCAGACCCTGTGGCATCAGGTATGGCCCTCGTCTTTGTGTGCTACAGCCACCACTGCTGGACATAGCCTCTCGTCAGGCTCCCCCTTTCACCTATGCTCCCCATGAGGTATCTGCCCTCTGACAAGTTCATAGACACGGTATGTCTCCACACGGTGACAGACCACCTACATCGAAGTTCTTCGACCAAAGTTCCATCATCTTATATCGTTATGCTTTCAATCACCTACCCTGCACCTGCACCACCAGTGGTCCCCTTCCCCAGACACCCCATGATGGTCGCCTTGCAACTCTAGGGATAGGCTCAAAGCCACAAGAGGAGCTCCTAGACACCCCCTTAGATAACCCAGATTTCCTTCTCATTTGTAGTGGCTCCTATAAATGGAATTTCCAGGGAAATGTAAAAACTGGCTATGCCATAGCATCCCCAAGTGAAACACTGGTGGCCAACTCCTTCCTTGCTCGCTATAAAATCAGCCCCAGCAGCTGAACGCTGGCTGTCACCACAGCTTGTCTGTTGGTGGAAGGGAAAATTGCTGCTTTTTACACTGACTCCAGATAGGCTTTTGGGGCCTGCCATGCTATTGGCGCAATCCAGGAATCCCTCGGCCCTGGAACCTCTGCAGTACTCTCATTGCCAATGTGCATATGATTGCTGCCCTATTACAAGCTACTCTCCTCCTCCTAAAATCTCCAACGTTCCCTGCTCAGCCCACATTGAGGAAACGGATGTTACGTCCTAAGGAAGCAGTGGGAAGCCAGGGCTGGTAAGAGTGCAGCCCCAAACAGAACCCTCTTCCTTTCTCCACCCAACTTCTAAGCCTGCCTTTATCCTTGACTGGTACGACTATCAGGCAAATGCTCGCCCACCCCAGTCTGAAACAGACACATGGATACTGAAAGGTGCCAAACAAGTTAGCAGATGGACTCCACGTTGGGCCAAACAGACTTCCGCGGCCACTTTCCTTTGGCTTTGTTGGCTTTCACTTATCTCCCACCAAATGGGACATATGTACAGACAGGAGATAGGTAAGGAACTAAAAGACAATTGGTTCTGCCCAATTGCTGACATCCACAGAATTGCTGACCAGGTGATCACCCAGTGGGCCCACTTATCAGTCTCACCAAATTTCTAGAAGAAATTGACATACCCTAGGAAGTCCTCCTGGGCCTACACAGTAGCGGTGTTCCAAATGGATTCTACAGATTTGCCTCCAGGCTTGGACTCCCCTCACTTTTTGCAGTGTGCTCGGTGGATGGACTGAATGCTAGCTGACCAGATGTGCTGATGCCAAAATAGGTAAAGAAATTAACAGATTATTCCACGTTTCATTGTTGTGTTATGGATTGAGTCAGACCAAGGGATTCATTTTACAGCAGAGATAAACCACCTGCTTGCAGAGACTTGGGATATTCATCACAGTTTTAGACTCTATGCCATCCTCAATCATCAGGGCAAGTAGAACATAAAATTTAGACGTAAGAAGGACTGTAGGAGAGACTGGCCAAGAAACTAGGCTTAAATGACCAGATGCATTACACCTGCCCCTTATAAAGATCCAGAGTACTCCAAATAGGATCATGAATTGATCCTTCTGGAAATAGTGTTTGGACACCCAATTGCCTCCTGGCATTTAAAACCCTCCACCCTGGGGGCACCTGGGTGGCTCAGTCAGTTAAGCGTCAGACTCTTGATTTCAGCTCAGGTCATGATCTCAGAGTTGTGGGATCAAGTCCTACATCAGGCTCTGTGCTGAGCAGAGTCTGCTTGTCCTTCTCTCTCTGCTCCTCCCCTCACTCACACACACTCTCTCTAAAAAAAAAAAAAAAAACACACACACAACAACAACAAAACACCCTCCATTCCCGGATTAAGTGAACATCATGGAACTTAAGTGAACCATTTAACACTGTGACCGGCTATATGCAAGCACTAACAAGTCCACTTGAAGTGAAGTGTACCACCAACAGGTAAAAGGGGCATGGGCTCCACTGATGGATAAGCCTTGCCATCCCTCTCAACCAGGAGACCCATATACCTCAAGGTCTTTAGAAGAAAACACACACTGTCCCCTCCCTGGAAAGGACCTTGTGGGCTACTGCTGACCACCTGCACTGCAATAAAAATAAAAGAAGAATCCTCTTGGATTCATGCAAGCTATGCCAAAAAAGACCCAGCTCATCACTTCTGAGATAATTGGAAAACAATCTCTACAGATGACCTTAAAGGAAGGATTTCTAGAATGGATTCCCAGGCTCTTGAAACTGATGGTCATGGTCCCCATGACTCAACACCATTGTTGGCTTAGATATTTTCCCTGGGGGATGATACCACATACTTTGTTCCTTAATATCATCAGTGTGTCTGTTTTGTACACAGTTGTCTTAGTTGGTACCCGTAAGAACATCTCTACCTCAGCAACAAGTTTGGAAGCCAGAAGTTATAGGCATGTGTTACGCCCTGACCAATGTCAAAGGGTTAAGAATAATACCGGAGGGGTGCCTGGGTGGCTCAGTCAGTTAAGTGTCTGACTCTTGGTTTCAGCTCAGGTCATGATGTCAGGGTTGTGAAGACTGAGCCCTGAGTCAGGCTCCACGCTGAGTGGGGAGTCTGAGATTTTCTCTCCCTCTCCTGCACCCCACTTGCACACTCTCTGTCTCTCTAAAAAAATAAATAATAATACTAATACTGGATGTGAGCCCTTGGCCTGCAGGCCTTAGGAAACCAAGCTACTTGGAGGTGCACTCCAAGCTAATTTCCAATGAACGAAAGTCTTACCAGGTGGGAGGTCCTGTGGCCATTGCAAAATGAGTCCCTTCTTCTGTTGGATAGGCCTCTACCTCCTGACAATCCCACACCCGAGTACCCAAGCTACGAGGATGCTGTTGGTTACACATTATAGGCTGACGTCTGTCCTGCTGTGGGTGAGACATCAAAGAATGGAACTGCCTCAGTTCATTGTGGAGACCATCCTCCGTGGAAGCCATTTGATGACAAAGTCTTAAACATGTTTGTCATTAGTCCATTCATCCTTTCAATTAGGCCTGCAGCAGTGGAGTGTGTGACCGATGACAAGTCCACAGGATGTCCCAGGCCCCTCCCCATTCTTGACACTCAGAGCTGGTCCAGTGAGTCCCTTGTCACTAACCAAATCAGGTTCCACACCTGCCCTCTCATGTGTTAATCTCTTTATAGTGGCAGCCTGACTGGCTCTTTTACAGGTAAAGGTCTGTACAAGTCCTGTGGAGACATCCACACAGGTCAGTGCATGATGGTGTCCTCCAGTCCTGGCAGAGGGCCTATGCCATCTATTTGCCTGTGAGAAAGAGGGTGTGTTATCTAACCAATGTGCCCACTGTCACCTGAGGTGGCATCAGGAGCATTCTTGACTGCAGCTTGTGGCTCTGCCTCATGCCTGGTGGTGCTGGTGTGGATGGGTTCTGAGCAGACACATACTGCACTTGGTCAGCTACATCGGGTTTAGTGCATCCTTCCCAAATAGCTTTCCTCGAACCAAGTCCATCAGAATCCAGCAGGATGGCAGAGGAACACCAAATAGGTGGGTTTCGCCAGCAACTGGTATCAGCATACCACGTGTCTGCCAGAGGCCCGCCTACCCCTTCCTTTACCTGAGGGTAGGGAGGCATAAGGTCTGCTGTAGATAAGGGTGCCATTGCTGTAAGGTGCTTCCCTGGGCATAGGCAGTCTCGGGTTTGCTGAACGTGTCCTAAATCCACTCTCCCATCTGCAGAGAGGTTCTACCTTCAGAGGCAGGTCAACTATCAGTCCTGCATCTATCGCAGTAGGAGATATACAGCTCATGTTTGTTTCTTGATGGGACTATACCCTGGCATAATGGAGACCAGAATCCTAATGGGATTCATTTCCCATTTTGCCATTGCCTCAAGCCCTAGCCAAGCCCTCTGGATATGAAAGTACACATCACTGGGCATTGATACCCCCAGGGCCTACATTGGTTTCACTACCATTTTTGCCTTTAAGAAAGCCTCTTGTTGGGACGCCTGGTGGCTCAGCGGTTGAGCATCTGCCTTTGGCACACAACTCCACTGCTCTACATCGGGCTCCCTGTGATGAGCCTGCTTCTCCCTCTGTTTATGTCTCTGCCTGTCTCTCTGTCTCTCATGAATAAATAAATTAAAAATCTTAAAAAAAAAGGTTCTTGTTGATAAAGGGCTTAATATCTGCTCTAGATGGGAAATGAAAGGTCTCTAGTAACCCAATAAACCAACAAAAGCCTGTAATTCCTTTACCATGTTAGGGATTGGGAAGGCTTGGATCCTTTGATGACCACCTCCCTCATCACCTGTGTCTTGCTCAACCTGATGGCACCCAGGCACTGTACTGATTGACCTGGCCCTTGGATCTTGCTGCCATTTACCTCCCATCTTTGTGATTTTATGCCAGATGTGACTGCTTGAAATAGGGAGGCTAAATCATCACAAGTTAACTTGACATCATCTATATCATGAGAAAACACTATCTCCTCTGGGAATATCCATTCTTCCAAATCTCTGCCTACAATCCCATGACAAACTGTGGGACTATAGAGATTCCCTTGGGGCAATACCTGGAAGGCCCACTGTCACCCCTTCCAAGTGACTTCGAATTGGTCTTGGGATTCAAGTCCTAATGGCATGCTAAAAAGGCATTAGATAGGCTGGGTACAAAATGGTAGGTCTTAATGGACGCAATGATTTTTTTCTAAATATAAGACTATATTAGGCACCACAGCATGGATGGGCAAAGTAACTTTATTGAGTTCCCTATAAGCTATCACCATTTGCCAGGTTCCCTTAGATTTCTTTACAGGCCAAACAAGACTATTGAATGGGTTTTGAGTGGGCCTGATGACCCCCACCTTCTCCAATTCTGTCATGGTGACAGTAATCTCATAGCACACCCCTGGTAGCTTATAGTGTTTTATATTTGTCACTCTCTGGGAACCCGCAGATATATAGGTTCTCGTTTTGCATATCTACTGTGGCGGGTTTCACTATTCAGATACACAATTCGAATTCCCCTGCTGTTGTAGTTGGATCCAGATCCTGTAAAACATCTATACCCCAAACACACTCAGGAATGGGGGAAATACACACTAGAAAACAGTGGGGAGGAAGCCTGCTGGGCTGTAGGTAGAGACTAGTTTGTCTGACCTTACTAATTTTGAAATGGAGTAGGGACTGGACTCAGGTCCCCTCAATCCTGACCACAAAATCCAGTGTTCCTTGATAAATAACACTCTATGTCTCTTGAGCAGCAGGTGTTGCAGGAAGGTGGAAGCAAGATGCTTACCAAAGGAAGTACTCAACTACAAAGACTGGTGAAGACCACACCGAACCAGTCTGCATCAAGATGGACCCCAGCATTGACCTGCCATGATCTTTTGTCCACATTACACTACTAAAAATCACACCCAGGAACAGAGATTTAACATGCTGATGAGCCATTCGATGTATGACAACCATTTTCTGTCCGCTGTGCCTATGTGCCCAACTTCCTGTATCTCTCCCCACCCCTACATGCTTAGATACCAATCCTTTCTGGCCTCAGTCTTTTCAAGAACTTTCCCTGGCCTTTGTTTAGAAGCCCAACATGAAGGATCCTCTCCCTATGCTTGAGGATAAGCCCCAACAAAAGTTTTACCTGGAAATTCCTATTGGCCCCAGCCAATTTCTACTGCTTGGAGAGCCCAAGGACTTGAGTTGGTAACGATTTGTCTCCCATAACCATCAAGAGCTTTTATTTCTCCCGGAAATTTTGAGGGGCTTCTATAAATAAGTATACATTCAGCCAGTGAATATTAGAGCTGGTACAGTCTTACACTGTTTGTTAGTGCAAGACCAATAAACGGTTAATTCTACATGGGGCCTCTGGTCGCCCCTCAGTGCGTGCACTAGAGGGCAATGTTGGCCTAACGCCCTGGTCTGTAGGGGTAAGGCGGATCCACCCCTGAAACTCTGTTAGTGGAAGGGCTCTCAGGGACACACGTGGCTTTTCTGAGCCCTCCTCCAAGGGACTAGACTGCCAGTCCTTAGGCAACACCTTCCATAGGCTTTGCAAGACCAGATTGGGTTGTTTGTCCATATTTTCTCCCAGGGTCCCAGATAATATTAGATCTTGCCACAGCTGCTTAGGAGAGACGGTGAAGGTGCCCCCTGTCTGCCATTTTGTCCTTCACAATGTCCTTTGTTTTTCCCTGGTTTTCAACCCAACCGTTTTTTCCTTGTGACAGAATCTTTGAATTTCACATAAATCTGCCACCAGAGCAGCTACTATAGCTGTGAGCCGATGAAACACAGGGACAAGGACAGATACTCAAGTCCCACACCATGGCCTCTAGGCCTGACTGTACGACACAGTCCTTCCCACCAGAGGAAAACCATTCTGCGTCTGGGCCTCTGAAGTGCTGGGTGTAAATGGCACGCTTCATTCCCAGTTCACGTATAATTTCCTGGGCCTTGGCAGGGTGCCCCCAGCCCCATTCTCACACACTGATCCAGAACACCTGGCCGAGTCTCCCCATGTGTGGTGTCTGGCCAGTTTGGGGTTTCCTGCGCAATCCCCTGGCTGTCCCGCCCTCAGTGAGGATGGCAAGCTGCCCTCAGCACCACCCCTTTATTCGTGCTTGTTTCATTTCTGCTCCGTGCCTAGCTCGCCACTTGGCAGAGGGTGGAGAAAGATCAGCAAAATATCCTTCCCGCTGAGAAGGCACTTTGAGACCACAACATAAGCAAGCCACTCCATACCGTTTACAGAGTCTTATTTGGGGTAACTCACCAAAACGGGGGGAATCCAGGACCCCCTTCATCTATTATCTCTCCAGTCCAGACCTTAATCCCCAACTTTTATAGGATGAGGATCTTGGCGGTGCGGTCACAAGGTAGTTGCCTAAATTGTGGCCGTCTGTGCACCAGGGGATCACCACTAGTTACCTAAAGTGGAGCCTTCTGGGTGCCACCTTAGGGAAGATCAGAACAAGCCTTCCCACACCTGGGGCAGGGCTTATATTAACCCTCTGCACCACCTGGAGCATGTGGCCCTGAGGCAGGTCACCCCAGGGCGTGACCAAGGTGGAGCGCCAAAGATGGACTCGGTGCTGTCCGCACTCCTAGAGGCCGTGTCACCAAGTAGACCACCGTTCCCAAGATCATTGGTTATTAAACTTGCTTCCACCCATCCCTTCCCCTCTCTTTTAAGGCCCCCCCACACACACACACACCTCTTTTGTTATTAATGAACATAACCCCCCACATTTATTAATCATTTGTTAGAAGGCTGAGCAGCATGTCCCCTGCTCCCTCTGAGTTTCCACAATCGCTCTCTTTCAACCTGTATCTTGCTCTCACCAATGTAACCTTTCCAACAGGTTGGGCACAGACCCAACAGCCCCTCTTGTCAGTTTACCAAACGCTGGCTGTGTTGGCTAATGAATATGACTGTTGACTATGTCAACATCCAAAATAGTGCAAAAGAATCTGAACTGGTTTTCTTTCCTGCCAATGTGAACACGCAGTGGACTAAGTATGGGAAACGGCTGAATGGCAGGGTATGGTGTCCGCTCCTAGAGAACTGTCCCTCTGCCTCTTCTTCAGGTGAGTTACTGGGCCTGGGAAAACCTCTATAGAAGGTCAAAGACTATCCCTTGCCCAGATAAAGACAATAGGTGGAAATGTTTCCCTTTATATTGAAAACCTTCTTGGGTGACACACCAGGACGATATTGCAGACAATATCGTTGTGGGTTGAGTCTGTAGATGGCATCTTCAAACATGTCAAGGAAATTAAAGGTGACTCTAGCACTACCTTCCATGGACACAGATGTTTGCCAAACCGCTATGTTTTTGATGGTTCATGGGCCACCCTTGTGTGATTTGGGGTATCTCGGCTGCTCCCCGATTAGACTACCCAGCACCCCAAACTGTATATGAATGGACCAAGAAATCTGGACTAATTTGGCCAGGTGACAAAACCAAGATTTATGGCTCCCAAAGCCAGAGGGCAGGTTTCCTGTGTCAGATGCTTTGCAACCTGGCCTGCTCCTACGAACAGAGAGTGCAGATGTGCGGATGCTAACATTGCTGGTAGCAGAGGTGATGGCAAGCCCCAGGTATGGGATATTACAGAGCCCACTCTGATCTTATCTTTGAATCACACGGGTCTTTTTATCATATGTGGCGACAAGTTTATCGAGCGTTCCCGGGTTTAGAGAGGCAGGTGACATGGATGGTCATTCTCCCCAGGACTTTTCTTCTGCGAACAGAATCAATAGGAAAACAACACTAACTGGATGTGTCACAGGGTCCCTGAGGATGACGCTACGATTATTTCTTTATCTGTAAGTTGGCTTGGCTTTAATTATCTTGTTTGAGATTCGTGGTTTCTAGGGGTCCTCCCGTTTCTCTTTGCCTTGACCTTGCTCACAGACTATGACAAAGGCTTCGTTAGTTGTGGCCCAACACACAGATGCTGGGGGTTTTCTCTACAGACATGTTTGCAAACAAATATCATCCAGGCTAGAGGCCATCAGGCACACCGTTGGCACTTGCTTTCTTTCCAGATGATGCTAATTTAAACCATATAACAATTCTACTAGTCCATGGTGGCCAAATGGAATCAGATGAAAGCAAAGGACTCTCTCGCCCTAGAGAAGCGTCCTGTACTGGCAATATCATACAATCACATTGAGGGGTTCACAGTACCCCTAAAGTTAATCCGTGGGCTGGGGCTTCTACTTGCCACCAAGCTAAGAATTCCCATTGAGTTTACTGAGATGAGACAAATTCAAAATCGTCCAGTCAACTTACTTAATTTCTGATTTTCTCGTTCCTACCTTTGAAATGCATGTTTTAAAAAGCACAATGGATTAATTTTGGCCTTTGCCTAGACGCTCCCTAAATATAAGCCCCAGTTATTGTCACACGTATGTGATAGGTGTTTCTGACTGTCTGCAAGGCACCACCATCTGAGATCTCTCCCGGTCCAAACCTTCCTGAATTCCCTCCCTCCACCTGCCTTCCACCCAGCCTGCCTCTGAACTTGGGATCTGAATGGAGGAAAGGTGGTATGTTAAGAAAAGTGGCAGCTCACGATCAGCATCTTACCCTTCCTTGTCTGCACACGCTGCTCCTTCTCTAGAACTTCCTGGCTGATGGGTAGAAATCCTTTCAGACCTCAGAGGGCTTGAAGGGAGAATCTGGAGGCCAACAATAAGCCACCCAAAACTCTGAAGCAGATCTTTAAACTACAAACTTAGCTCCTTCCACAAAATGGAACCTACTCATGGGTAAGACTGGAATGGGAGCTGAGATGTCATACTATGTGTGGAGCATGACCCAGTGCTTGTTAGGCTTGAGGACTCTAGTGGCTTCGGAGTAAATCGATGGGTGTTTTAAATTTATGACACATTTTATATATTTATACACACACATAATGGAATATTACTCAGCTATAAAAAAGGGGGAGAACTTATCATTTTCTACAACACAGATGGACCTAGAAGGTATTGTGCTAAGTGAGATGAGTCAGACAGAGAAAGACAAATACCACGCGATTTCACTTATATGCGGAATCTAAAAAACAAAATAAAACAAACAAAAAGCAGAAACAGGCCCATAAATACAGAGAACAAACTGGTGGTTCCCAGAGGGGTGGCAGGGGCTGGGCAGAATGGGAGAAAGGGCGGGGGAGCTACAGCCTTCCTGTTATAGGAAAGACTTGGTCACTAGGATGAAAGGTACGGTATAGGGGATCGAGTCAAGGGTATAATAGCATGTATGGTGAGACACGGGAGCTACCTTCGTGGTGAGCATAGCATGACATATAGACTCGGGTCACTGTGTTGTACCCTTGAGAGTGATATAGCATTGTGTGTCAACTATACTTCAATAAAAAAATTTTTTTAACATACCTAGTATATACCTATCATTATTTCATTATAGTACTGGAGTCTTTCCAAACATTGTCCAACCGTTTGCTTAACTTCTGAGCTGAATTAGCAAAGTAACAAAAACTTGCTCATGGCTCAGTAAATCTATATATTTCCTTTCAGTTAGGAAAATTATAAAGGAAAATTTAAACATTGAGTACTCGATGTCATATTCCCTATTTTTAATCTAACCAGCAAATGAATTCCTAGCCTTAATGATAAGGTGGGATGTATGTCCAGAAAGGAACACAGACTACCCACACCCTGGCTTTAGCCCGGTGAGACTAAACCTTCACAGATGGATTTCTCATCTACAGAACCGTAAAGATAATACATTTGGGCTATTTGTAGCCATTAAACTTCTGGTTTGTCACAGCGGACATAGAAAACTAATACAGGTGTGTATTGAATCTACTTTGCTGTTACTTTTATACCAGAGTCTTGGAAAGAATGAGATCAAGCTGGCGCCAGCCCTCGAGGTGCCGGGCAGAGGTCCCAGGGAGCTGTTCCAAGCATATCACGGAGTCACAGGAGGCAAGGACTTCTGGGCGAGATCTGTAAATTGAATTCCCAAATGCAACCCAGCCTTCTCTTGAGCTGTTTCCATGGCAGGCCGGGCCTGAAGAAGAGCTTGTGTGGGATAATTTTGCACCTCCCCAAGTCTCTGCCATAAAAGCTCACTTCCAGAAGGAGGGATTTGAGTCTATGATGTGCAACTTTTAACCCAAAACTAAAAAACAACAGCAAAAAAAGAAAGTTCCTTTTAACACATATTGCCTTATGAGCCCCTTTGAGCCAAAGCCTTGGGCACAGCGCATGGATGGATCGACTGGGTGCAGGACTGAAGATCTCTGTACCGGGAGGATTCTGAATCCAAGTTCAGCTGGACAGGAAAGAGCCCGACCACACGGGAGACTAAAGCCCCCCCTGGGTCACACTAGCACTTCCTTCCCCAGTGGAGTTCCATCTTCCTGTTGTTCACGGGCTGACGCCCCTCCAAGAGGAGTAGGGTCCCTCCAAGCCAGAGATGCCCAGATGCTCCTTCACTTACCCAGCAAGTGACCACTACTCCCTGCAGCCCCGTGTGAAGTGGCTGAGGATGTCCCAGAGAAGAAAACAAAATTCTGACGCTCTCGGGGCTCCCACTCCACCCAGGACACAAACAGTAAACTAAGTCAGGTACCTGGTGTGGAAAGTGCCAGGAAGCAGGGAAGAAGGGGGTATCGAGGAGGAGGCAGAGAGGCTGCAGCTTTAACAGTGAAGTCACAGGGAGCCAGTTTAAGAGGGGATGTGGAGGCAGCGGGACAGTGAGCAACAGGTACATCCGGGACCAGAGGGCTGCAGGCAAGGGCTGGTTTATGCAAAGGCCCTGAGGTGAGACCAGGAACAGGCAGATGTGGCTGGAGCAGAGGGTGGGAGCGTGGGTAGAAATAGTAGAAGATGAGGCCAGAGAGATGGTAGGGGGCGGACATAGGGCCCTCAAGTTACTTAGGCAGTAATTTGTCTTGGAGGTTCAGGGGAGTCACGATCGTTCTAAGCAGAGGCTGATGTGCCCGGCAGTGACTGTAGGAAGTGGGGTGGGAGAGCAGGGAGGCCAGACAGGGGGCTCCTGTGCCAAATTAGGTGGCGCGATGCTATTGGACCCAGTGCTAACGGTGGAGGTAGAGAAAAGGTTCAGACTCGACTTGGAAAGCCAGGTCCTGATTCAAGTCATTCTTGATTCATCTAAAGCTGATGTTACTCTGCCCTGTTCCTTTATCAGTGGCACCCTTGCCACTAACTGCAGGACCAATTAATATTATAACACGTATTATGACCCGATGGACTGCAGTACCCCAGTCCTGCATGGAGGGGAAACTTTGAAAATTAATAGTGAGGTGAGAGATAAGCGAGTAAGAACGGGTGGGATGTGTCATTGATGGCAAACTTAAGGGTTCATCAGAGTCACCTGGGAGGCTTGTTAGGCCACATCCAGGTCCCGCCTCCCTGAGTTTCTGATTCAGGGGGTCGGAAAGGCCCCAGGAGTTTGTTTTTCGGAGGCTGATGCTACCAGTGTCCAAGGACCACACTTTGAGAACCACTGGCTCTCAGGATAGGAACAGAATCTTTGACTGTCTCAAGCGGAGGAGAACCTAAGACTCATTTATTGGGGCGCCTGCAGGGCTCATTCGGCTAATTGCCTTGGGCTCAGATGGTGATCTCAGGGTCCTGGGATCGAGCCCCTTGTTGGGCTCCCCACTCCATGGGGAGTCTGCATCTCCCTCTACCCCTTTCCCCTGCTCATATGCTCGCTCTCTCTCAAATAAATAAAATATTTTAAGAAAAGAAAGAATCATTTACTAATTGTTGCAGACCAAATGCTTCCCCGGGGCGGCACCATAAATGTGCGGAACCGGTGTGAGACCACGGGCACCAGAAGGGCTGGGGGCAGGATCAGGATTCCCCGGTGGGACTCTACACCCACCCCTTCCCCCTGCAACAGATCGGGAAACTGAGGCCCACGGAGGCCGTGGTTACCCTAACTGATATGAAAATACTCCATTTTTATTCCAACCTGCAAACCAAACACCAATCAGCTGTCTCCTGAACTGTATTGGGATGGGGGTGATTCATTTGAAGTGAAAACAGGCACATGGTAACCACTATTTCTTACATAGAAGAAAGTGCCAATGTCAAGTACCTACACTCGACTTATAAAATATGTGTCTCGATAGCTCTAGACAATGAAAGTATTGATACATTTTACTTTTTTCTTTTAAGTGTGGTTTCGATTTTTTACAGCTCATTCGTAACTTTGATAGGAGAGAACAGTGATTGGGCTGTGACGAGTGTCCAGGTTTCCAGCGCTGAGTTCCCCCGTTCAGCCACAAGATGGGGTAGTTTACAATCGAATAAGCAGCTCAGTGCCGGCAGAGGCCGGAGGAGTGGGATTCCTGCCCCCTTCCAGAATTTCCTCTCGGTGACTCAGTGCCTTGTAGGGCCTCTTGAGAACATCAGGCACTAATTGTATTTTAAAGTCCACCTATTGCAAATGAATTTCCAAATTCTGATTTTTCCGACGCTTACATTCTGAACGTAGAATTCCCTCTTATTACCTTGATTTCTTTGAATGAAAGGTGAACTGTTAGAGAAGACTAGAAGCCGAAACTGTACTTACAGCAGCTTCTTCTAATGAAGGAAAACCCTTGCACGTGCAGGAGGAGGACGGGTCCCCAAGGCTCCGCCTCAAGCTGCCCTGCGGCCCAACATGGACCTGCAAGTGTTTGACTTCATTTCAAAACATGTATTTACATCAATGTTTTGAACCTCTAATAAGCTCTCTAAATGTTAATGTAGAAAAAAAGAAAAGAAAAGAAAAGGAAAGGGAGGACTTAAAAGAAAAGAAGACCAAAAAAAAAAAAAAAGACCAATAATAAGAGCCTGAGACCCAGAAATAAGGTGTTGGGCCACATTCCCTGCGAGCCTCCGGGGAGAGAGGCTGGGGGGCAGCTGAGCATTGGCTGAGTGAGGACTAGCCCCTGCCGAGGGAGAACCTCCCTGGTTCATGGGTCCAGGCTCGGCAGAGGCCTCTCCCCCCTGCCAAGCCCCCCTGGGCTGCTAATGTGGTTCAGATCTTGGCTGCGTGTCTCCTGCCGAAGCACCCAGTGCACCGCGTGCTGCTGACCACCGATCGCAGGAGGCCCGGTCGGTTACTCTGCACACTCAGCGCTGACATCCCATGGGAGGGGGGCCTGACAGAATCACTGCACCCCATGAAATCCATCTCAGCGGACCTCAGTACCATCGGAGTACAGCCCGGGGAGCATCAGCCCTGGTCCCTTTTGGGTGAGGTAATGCCTCAGAACATGCAACGCTAGTTTTTTATCTTTCTAACCAGCACCTGTAGCATTAGGATTCAGAAGGAGCCTACCACGTGGAGAAAGAAAACAAATCATCTAACCATTATCCCCAGCCAACAGCTACTATCATTTTTAGGAATTCTATTGTGGTGTGTTTTCACGTGAAGGCGTATTTCATGTGGTTGCAATTAGAGTATACATACGATTTCCCAATGGGTTTTCCATTTACTGTCATAATCAGTTTTCGGTGCAGCTCTAAGCGTCATAATTATGATTTTAATGACCTCATAATATTCCACCCATTGAGCATATGTTCCATAATTAACTAGTTTCCATACCGTTAGCCACATGGGCTTTTTAAAAAATAATATTGTAAACAACATGCCACAAGCACATTTGGGTGCATGCTTTTCTTTTCATTTGTCCCTAGGGTGAATTCTCCAAACTGGCTTCATCGAGTCGATGGGCCCCAGCTATGACTTTATACCTCATGACTTTCCCAAATGACTTCCCAAGAAGAACTTGCGTCTCCCTGCATCCACACGGGCACTGGGCATTTTCATTTTTGGAAGCCTCCAGCTTTCCCACAGTCTGTCCCTTAGACGCACATTCTTTACTGTCCCTCTCTGTTCCGGGGTGGCCTTCCTACTGAAGGTAGATGATTGTGTGCATGCACCGTATCCCAGCCCCCATACCCTGCCCCCACTGGGCCTGGCCCCATGGTTATCCTCTGGGCACCCTCAACAGAGTCCCCCCACCCCATGCTGCGAATGTGCCCACAGTTCCTCAGGGGCCCTCCAGTGGCCCGGGGTCAGTTCCTCTCCTCCCCAGGTGTGCTTCCGCACCCCATGGATGCTCCAACTTCCCCTTCCTGCCTCACTCCAGGCAATCTGGCTGCTGCTTCCACCTCTTCAATGGAATGGCTCTTTCCAGAGCCACCAGTGATGTTAACTGCAAAAGTCAGGGGACATTGTGAGGCACTTTGCATTTGCTCTCTGTGAAGCAAATGACACCTCTCTTCTGGAAACTTCCTCCTGCCTTGGCTTCCATGTCTTCCTATCCTTCTGATGTTTCTCTGCAGATGTCTGCTGTTTTCTCTTTGAAGACTCAGCCCTTAACTATTGGTGTTCCCCCAAATGGGATAAATGGAACGTAAGACAATGCAATGGGGCCTCATGCCCTATCTCCATGCTGCCATGTGGGTTCTAAAATTTACAAACCCTAGTGTGTCTTCTATCCTGGCTTTGTGACTCTCAATCCTGGATTCAACCTCCCCCTTCTTTTAGTTCTACACACGTGATTCATGAACAAGCTCATCTGCTTCCAAGATCATAATCTTCCCTTTGTCAATGGCTTTTCCATCTGTGCCTCCAACACGGTTTTTCTATTGAATTTGACTCTTATCTAAGGTCCTGTAGGTATGTCAGATCCAGCAGGTGCTCAATAGAATCCCGCCCCCAAACTTACCTGACAGTTTACTCATGTTGCATTAATGAATGACACCACTCTCCACCTCTGTGATCAAGTTCAAAAGCTGTGTATCACTACAGACTTCTTCCCCTTCCTCACATCCAGGGCCACTTATTCACTAGGAGCTTGTCCATCTAACCTCCTAAAGCTCTCCAATCTCTCCCCTCATGTCCATCCTTCACTGCTTCCTGAGTTCACCTCACAACTCTTGTCAACTCCTGCCTGGGTTATTCCAACGGCCCCACAAATGGCCTCCATTCTGTAGCCTGTTCTCCCAGCCATCAAGAGAGCAGGTAGGTTCTAGGGCAGACTTTCCTGATTCAATTACATACTCTATCTTCTGCAGCTTTGGGCAGATTCTTTAACTTCTTTCCTTTTGAGGGAAACAATAACAGCATCTACCTCAAGGGAGTAGGCGTGAGACAGGATGGGGACTACGTGTGCGTACATGTGTGGCACCTGAGACAGCACCTGGCATATTGTAGGCACTCATTAAATGTTCATTGCTGTTATCATCATCATCATCCTCTTCTTCTGCACCACCAGGTGGAACTTTCTAAAAGAAAAATCTGGTCCAGCCTGTATGCTACTCAGAATCTTTCAATTCAAACACATTTGTACATCCATCCTTATAGAAGTGTTCTTTGCAATAGCCAGAGGGTGAAAACAATCCAGTGTCCATGGATGGATGAATGGATAAACAAAAGGTGGTGTGTACATGCAATAGAATATTATTTTTTTAAAGATTTTATCTATTTATTCATGAAAGACAGAGAGAGAGAGAGAGGCAGAGACACAGGCAAAGGGAGAAGCAGGCTCCCAGAAGGGAGCCTGATGCAGGACTCGATCCCTGGTCTCCGGGATCACACCCTGGGTCGAAGGTAGGTGCTCAACCACTGAGCCACCCAGGCATCCTGCAATAGAATATTATTAAGCCTTCAAAAGGAAGGAAATTCTGATGCGTCCTATAGAATGGATAAGTCTTGAGGACATTATGTAAGTGAAATAGACCAGTCACAAAAGGACAAATACTGTGTGATTCCACTTTCAGGCATCCAGAATAGTCAAATCCATAGAAACAGGTCATAAGGTGGCTGCCAGGGGATGGAGGATGGAAGGGCAAATGGAGAATTACTGTCTCATGGGCACAGAATTTCAGTTTGGGAAAATGGAAAAGTTCTGGAGATGGTTGGGGGTGATGATTGTACAACAATGTGAATGTATTTACTGCCACTGGACAGTTCACATAAAAATGGTTTAAAAATATTTTATGCATTTTTTGCCAGAGTTTAAAAAAACTTAGTGTCTCCCATTGTCTACAAAGTTGCAACACCACAGCATGTGCTGTAAGTCCTTGAGGATCAGTCTCAGCTCACCTTTTCTGGCCTCATCTGCTACCTCTTCCTGAGCTGCAGCCACACAACACTACTGTGGTCTCTTGGACCATGACTTTGAACAACACACAGCCTCTGCAGGGATCTCCAGTGCCTCACCCTCTGTGTCTGTGAGGTTTGATTCATGCCCATCTCCTATATTTCTGGTCTTGCTGATGGACTTTCACTTGGAATTGTGAAATATTAGAGACTATTCTAGTTAAACACTCTCCTTTATAGGTGGGGAAAATAGGTCATTGATTTACTTGAAAATATATAACAAGTTGGTGGTACAGCCAAAATAAGAACCCATGTTTCCTGCCTCCCAACCATGGACTCATGATATTATACCTTGGCAGCCATGGCATTCATGAGAAAGCTAGTCCTGAGCCAGAACAAGGCTAAATGCTGACATGTGGAGGCCACAGATAGTCCCTGAGAACCATAGAGCTCCCAGACTAATGGGGATTCTGTTTGTTGGGACAAACTTGTTCATTTGTCCATTCAATCATTTGTATATCCATCCATCCCCCCATCCATCCATCCATCCATCCATCCATCCATCCATCCGCCCATCCATCCATCCATCCCCCCATCCATCCATCCATCCATCCACTCATTAATTCATCTGGGAGACAGCATAGCTAAGAACTATGAGTTGCTTAGTCTGAAACCTACCTCTGCCACCTGTTTGGCAGATTTTGAGCAGTTTATTTGCCTTCCTGTGCATCACTTTTCTTATCTGTAAAATGGGGGAAAATACTAGTTACTTCATAAGGTGGCTATAAGGAATAAATGAACATATATAGGATGCTCAGTACAGTGCCTGGCACATAGTAAGCTAAGGCTTGGACTCGGCACCAAACTGAGGGAGGAATCCCTCCAATTCTGGAAGCTGTAATGCATAGGCTGGTCCGTTGAGACCCTTCTCCCCTCATGGCAGGCATCGCAGGCCAGCAGTGATGATGACAAAAGCGTCAGGCAGGGGGGCCTGGATTTCAGAGTGGAGGGGGAGTCCCAGGAGGCTTAACTCATGTTAGTGCTCGCGTGTCTCTGAGCTCAAAGTTAACTAAGATAAACGCAAGATTTCAAACAATATTCGGATATTATGCAAATAAGATAGCAAGGTTTGTTTTTAAACATTAGCACAAGTAAAGTTTAAAGTTTATGGGCTTTTCTAATGAGAAAGGCAAGAAATAAAGCCAAATGGGAATTTCTGATGATTCATTTAGATGACAAGCGGAATTAGGATGTTGTGGGGGGAGACACTGCTGCTCTTGACCAAGGTCTGAAAGTGGCTCT
Organism: Canis aureus; assembly: GCF_053574225.1. Classification (NCBI taxonomy): domain Eukaryota; kingdom Metazoa; phylum Chordata; class Mammalia; order Carnivora; family Canidae; genus Canis; species Canis aureus. Next base: position 41,099,965 of record NC_135621.1, on the reverse strand, counting down.
GCCTTTAAACCACGGGGTTTTCTATTTCTCTTTTATCAAAAGCCAGTTCAGGTGTTGAAATTCTTCTTGGAATATTAATAAATTAAATGGAAAATTTCCCTTCTTTTCATATAAGAATTTTTCCTGATTATTCATTGATTTTTATCATCTACAAAGCAGAAAAGAATTTCATAAAAGGCATTTTTAAGCTACTGACTGTATTGTGTTAAGGGGGGGAGGGAGTTATTTTTGCAAGCACTGATGAATATGGCTGATTTTAAATTTTCTCTCCAACTTAAAATATCTCTTACTGCAATTTGAGGCTGCATTAAAATGCGATGAGCGTCTGTGCACATGTTTTTATGTGTACCTAAGTCTTCATTTTTCTGGGGCAGAGGCCTAGGAGCGCAATTGCTGTGTCAGCTGCATGTTTGGTTTTATAAGAATCTGCCAAACTGCTGGCCAGAGTGGCTGCATCATTTTGCATTCCCCCCAGCAATGTGTGAGCGATCCAGTTTCTCTACATCCTTGCTAGCATTTGGTGTTGTCACCATTTTAAATTTTAGCCATTCTGGTGGGTACATATTGATGTCTTATTGTGGTTTTAACTTGCATTTCCTGAATAGCAGATGACACTTTCTTGCATGCTCATTGGCCATCTGTGCATCCCCCTCTGCAAAGACATGTCATGTTTCCATTCATGTCTTTTGCCCATTTTCTAGTTGGATTGTTGGCTTTTTACTGTTGACTCTTGAGAGTTCTTTACATATTGCGTTACAAGTCCTTTATAAGATGTGTGGTTTGCTGTTCCTCTGTAGCTTCTCATCCTGTAATATGGGATATTTTATATACAATGGGATCTTTTGAGGAGCAAAGCAGATGACCAAGTGCACTTCAGGAAGATCAAGTTTTCCTTTTATGGATCCTTTTTTTGATGTCAAGTCTAAGAATGCCTCTCCTAGCTCTAGGTCCCAAAGATATTCTCCTATTTTTTCCTAAAAACTTCACAGATTTACATTCTTAACATTTACATTTTTAAAAATCTGCGACCCATTTTGAATAAGGTTTCTTTGCATGAGGTATGATGTGAAGTCAAGGTTCACTTTTTTTTTTTTTTTGCCTATGGCTATTCCACTGCTCAGCGCCATCGTCCTCCATTGAATTATTTTTGTACTTTTGTCAAAATTAGTTGGATCTTTTGATCACAGACATGCATAGCAGTGTTTGTTTCTAAAGAGAAATGCAAGATTAGTGGAATCAAATATTGGGTATCACCTTATCACCTTCTGTGTCTTCCTCTTTATCAACACAGAAGGTTCACATGCTGTGGTGTACTGGCAGCGAGAGTGATTCATGTAGCAGGGGAGCGCCTGTGTAGGAAAGGCGATAGGACAGGTATGTACGCATGGTGTTAACAATTTAACAAGCCTGAAGCTCACATTTCCAAACCTTGCTGAGCCTTTCCAAGACAGTCGCCCTGGGACTCTTTATCCAATTCAAACCCCAAACCCTTTCCATGAACTTCCCAGGACCCCGGGATCACAACCTGAGCCAAAGGCAGGTGCTTAACGACTGAGCCACCCAGGTGCCTTTTGCTTTTATTTTTTAATCACAGGTGGTATTTCCTGTCCTGATGAACCCCACTTTTCCCCTTGATCACAAGCTTTTTCAGGGTTACACAGCAGTAAGTAGGATGAGGTTTCAACAATGACAGACTTACCTAGCTTTGCTACTTACGAACCAGGTGACTCAGGATGAGTTACCTTGCTAAGTCTCCATTGCTTAGATGTAAAATAGACTCGGGGGCATAGTGAGGACTAAGGAAGCTATAAATCCAGGGATCATAGAACAGTGCCTGGTATATAATAAATATTGAATACATGATAGGGAGTGCTGTTAGCACTTTACTGTTTTGAAAAATAAATCCTTGTAAGTGATGATATTTGAAGTACATGCTGAAGCTCCGAAGGTAATTCCATGAGGGCCAATCAAAAATATTCTGAGCAGTGCACTGACTACTTTGAAGGGGTGAACTCTCATGGGTTAGGTGATGTTTGGCATGATTGTCAATAAAGTATTTTCAAGGTAGTGATCACTTCTAGGGAGAGCAAGATGATGGGACAGGTCAGGGGCAGACAAGAAGTTTGACAGTACTGGAAATATGTTGGCGAGGCAGGGTGGTGAGGTGACAGGTGTTTGTTTTATTAATACATATGACACAAATCCTTTTTTTAAAAAATTATCTATTTATTTATTTTAGAGAGAGATAGAGAGAGAGAGCACACAAGCTGTGGGAAGAGCAGAGGGAGAGGGACAAGCAGACTCTACATACTGAGCACGGAGCCAGATGCAGGGCTCAATCCCAGGACCCTGAGATCATAACCTGAGCTGAAATCAAGAGTTGGATGCTCAACCAACTGAGCCACCCAGGCACCCAAATTCTTTTAAATCCAATGCTACACAATAAATTCACTTAAAAATTTGTCTCAGAGTTATAGTCATATCTGATACACATATATGTAATATTCACATAGATGTGCAAAACACAAAAATCAGTTTCGTTCCACACATTTCCATTAAATTTCTGCTGCCAAGTAAGAAAAAAAACAAATACATAATCTGCACACATGCTGAGAGGGCTTAATGGACATTGGAGGACCAGGTAAGTTTCAAATGTGGTTAATATGCATCAAGGAAAGTTTGTTGCAAGAGGTAAATCTTTGAGTTATGAAAAATGTAATTTAATGATGGAATGAACCAAATGAAAAATTAAAGTTTCTGGTGGAATTTTTGTACATTCCCCCCCACCTTCAAAAATCCCCAGAATACACTGAGTTCATATTCTGTGTCAGTAGCATGCTGGAGGCCTTCACCCTCTTCCTCACTGGAGATGAGAAAACTGAAAGCTCAAAGTCACACCATATGTGAATGCAGGAGCGGACTCGACCTCAAATCCTTCCTAGTTTACCAAGGCCACTGATAGAGGAAAACATCCAATTGATTGAAGCAGTTGAAATTCATGAGTACTAAGCTGTGATTGTTGTTCTAATCCATTGTCTAAAGGTAAAATGCTTTGAAGTAGGAGACAAAAATACTCAACAAAATTTATTTTTGCTGGCCACCGATAAGATGCATTGTAGACGGGTTATCAGTGAATTCACACTAAATCACGCTGCAAGCATAATTAACAAGCATAAATCTCAGTGGTTTGCAGCAACTCACTCACATCACAGGGTCAGCCATGGCTCTGCTCCAAGACTTATTTACTGCAGACCCCAGCTGTTGGAGCCGCTCCTGTCTGGGATGTGGCTGGTCTTGGGGCAGAGGGAAGGAAAAAGATGGCAGGACCACATGGCAATTCTGTGCTTCTGCTCAGAAGCACAACACCTGATGCAGATTTTATACGTCAAAGCATGTCATATGAGCAGGTCTGACCTCAGTAGGGTGGGAACGTGTAATTCTCCCCTGGGGAGGGATGGTGAACGTACCGAAAAATAATATAATCTAACATAAATGGTAAAGCAACAAAGCCAAAAACTACTTTGGTTTTGCCTTGATATCTTACATCTTAAATCAGATCATAAAAAAAAAAAAAAAAATCAAAAGGAATACGAGAATTCCAAATAATGTAAATTGTATTTTTACATGATTTCTCTGATCCATTCATTCATCATAGAGGCATAGAGGGCGAAAAATAGGTGGTGGCAATAAGTCCACTGGCGATGGGGCTGGTGAAATGTAGGGAATGGCTGAATGTTTCAAATGTAGCACAGGAGTGTCAGCCACATAGAGAAGAAAGTGCACAGATTTTCAGACAAAGGTTCAAATATCTATAGCTATTTTGACTCTGATAAGAATTTTAACCTCTCATGGTCAGTTTCCTTGCAAGTAAAAGCTTTTCATTTATTTATTCATCTTAACTAGCATCTAGTCTGGGCCCAGCACAGGACTAGCAGGGAGATGTTGCAGAGAACAAGGGGGTGGGATATGTTCCTTGGAGAGCCTATGAGCTGGCAGGGTGCTGACAATTATGGTGAGTGATACATACCACCAGGAAGAAACGGATGAGTAGGTACTGGCTTGGGTGTGACTGGGGGAGGTGGGCGAACGGGGGAACATCCTTCACCCAACAAAGGGCACACATGTAACCTGGTGAAGTTCTCTGCTCTGTCCCTCAGAGATGTAGATCTAGCCTAGTCTGAGGTCCAGGGCCTGGCAGCTCAAACCCATCACTCAGTTTCCACACTTAACTTCTTCATATTCTTCTGCGTCAGATCTGGAAGAAACATTCAGCCTTTCCTTTTTTTTTCCTAAGAAATTCAACCAGACATCATTCTGTATTTCCTCATCCTTCCCGCTCTCCTTTCCTCCATGCCAGGTAGTATGCTTGGCACTGAAGCTAAATCAGTAAACCAGGCAAGATCCCTCTCCCATGGAGCCTATATTTTAATCGTGGAGAGAAACCATCAATGTTTCTTAAAATAGGTCATAAGGGGCACCTGGGTGGCTCAGTTGGTTAAACATACGCCTGCAGCTCAGGTCATGATCTCAAGGTCCTGGGATCGAGCCCCACATGGGGCTCCCTGCTCAGCAGAAAGTCTGCTTCGTCCTCTTCCTCTGCCCCTCCCCCCTGCTCATGCTCTCTCTCTTTCAAATGAATAAATAAAAAAAATATTAAAAATATGGGCAGCCCGGGTGGCTCAGCGGTTTAGCGCCACCTTCAGCCCAGGGCATGATCCTGGAGGCCTGGGATCGAGTCCCAAGTCGGGCTCCCTGCATGGAGCCTGCTTCTCCCTCTGCCTGTGTCTCTGCCTCTCTCTCTCTCTCTCTCTTTAAAACTAAATATTAAAAATAAAACAAAATAGCTCAAAAATAAATATGGTGATGTAAATACTACTAAATACTGTGATTAGCAGCTTGTCTCAAGATTTGGCGTATTCTTGTGTGTTTTGTGATACTGCCAGCAATTCCCCAATTCCATCGGACGCTGAATGGATGTCTTACAGATTTAACTCAATTCTGACATCAGCTACCTGAAGATACATTGGATCTCACAGGTAAGTGCTCAGCGCCACAAGACTGCCCCCACTTCAAACATCAGTCTCAAGTCCAGTTTGCCACCTGTACTTCTAAATAACTGGTTGAAATCAGGATTTTTGCGACCCCCATCTTGGGTCTGATAATTTTGTAGAATGGCTCACAAAGCTCAGAGAAATACTTGCTTACGTTTCTCAGTTCTTTATAAAGGATATTATAAGGGATACAGATGAATAGCCAGGTGAAAAGTACATAGGGTGAGGTCTGGAAAGGTGGCAGACATAGGAGCTGCTGCCCCCATGGAAGTAGGGCACACCACCCTCCCAGCATGTGGATGTATTTAGCAACCCAGAAACTCAACAGATCACATCGTTCAAGAGTTTTTATAAAGTTTGATATGCAGCCCCCCAGTCCTTCCCAGAGGTTGGCAGATGAAGCTGGAAGTTCCAACCTTCCAGCCAGTTGGTCTCTCTAATGACCAGCTCCATCGTGAGGTGATCTAGGGGCCCCACTCTGTCACCTCATTAGCATAAACTGAGGTGTCCTCAAAAGGGAGCTCCTACGGATAACAGAAGACCCCCTTATCACTCTTATCTCTCAGGAAATCCTATGGGTTTTAGGATCTGGCACAGATACAGGGAGAAGACCAAATACATATTTATTATAAATCACAGTATCAACATGTGTCCTAGAGGAAGTGGCACAGCCTGGAGTAGTAGTGGCGGAATGAAGTAAATGGACTAGGGGGTTGAGTTAGACAATAGACTCTCCCAAACCTGGCAATTTGATTAGAGTGGAGAAAGAGGAGTCAGGAATGAAGGCCACTTGATGAGCCATCCACATGCAGGTGTCTGATGGGCAGAGAGGGGAAGAGTCTAGAACCCAGAAGAAGGGACAGAGAGAGATACCTGGATTGGGGGGCCTATGGCTGGTATCTGAAGCCATGAGAGTGAATGGATAATGTTGAATGAAAAAGAAAAAGCCTTATGAGGTCCAGTGACATTCAAAGGACAAGGAAAGAGAGAGAGAGAGAGAGGAAAATGAAGGTTTCAAAGGACCAGACAGAGAGACAAAAAGAATAAAGCAGCAGTCTCAGAGATCAAGGAAATGCAGCCCTCCATGGAAGGGGTGAGGGGGGTCAACCGGGTCAACCCAGTGCTGATAGATGTCAGGTAGAGACTCAAGAGTGTCCACTGGATTCAGCACAAGTGAGATCATCGGTGACCTTGGCAAGAACAGGCTCAGTGGGTGGTGGGCAGAAAGCCACACTACGTGGGGGAGAACATGAGTCGGGGGCCACGCAGAGAGAAGCAAGAGGGAAAGGTGGGTCCCCAGGAGGGTTTGGTCCTGTGTCAAGATGCCTCTGCCTGAGTGTGTTTAAATTCTGATGGAATGGGTCAATGAAGATGGGGGATAAAGTGGATGTTAGGAAAGGAGGTGAAGATGCTGGAAAGAAGACCCGGGGATGCAAGAGAGGAGAGGACAGGAGGTGGAATCACCTCCACTCTTCTATTGTAACAGGAAGGACCAAAGAACGCATCGGTGTCCATGCAGATCAATACATCCATTCGCTGGTAGAAGGCTGCATAGAATGGGGGCTCTTAACAGTAATGGGGGAATCTCAATAGTACCTCCTTGTGGGAATTGTGCAGGGGCTTTCTTGTGTGTGTGTGTGTGTGTGTGTGTGTGTGTGTCTGCACTTTCTTAGTGGCTGAGGGATAATACTGGCATTTACTGCATAGAAGCCAGGGATGTAGGGTGACCTGCCATGGTCAAGACAAAGTGAATCAGTATTTTAGGAAACTTCCCCACCAGAGCAATGCACTGCTGGTGGCAATCAGTGTGCCAAGCTCCTGGTCCTGACTTCCAAATACTGCTCTTACTAAAAAAGAATCACACTCCTTGGAGAAATAGCTGCTCTGTTTAGAGCAGGGAATGGACAAGGTGAATATGGGTTGTCTCATGCCAGAGTTTTATTAACCAAATAATCGAACCAGCAATCCCGTGCCCAAGAGAAATGAAAACTATGTCCAAAGAAAGACTTGTTTGTATGCAAATTTCATAGAGCTGTAATCTCACTCACCCCAAACTGGAAACAACTCGAATGTCCAGCAACAGGTGAAGAGATAAAGTGTGTTGTACACCCTGCAGGATAGTGCTACTCAGAAATAGTGAGGAATTGGCCACAGTGCATCCAGCAACTGAAATAAATCCCAAAAACACTGCTGAGGGGAAAAAAACCCAAAAAACTAACAAACACCGAACCCATATGGTATTCCTCCTCTTACATGAAATTCGAGAGAGACAAAACTGGCCAATGGTGATGAAAGGAGATAATGCTGAATGAATGCAGGCACAGGAGAAGTCTGTGGGTGCTGGTGGTGTACGTGACACAGGCATATGTCTTTCTCGAAGCTACCAGAATCCTCAGTGACAATGGATGTAGTTCATTTTCTATAAATAATATTACAGTGAAGTTGACTTTTTTGAAACCAAATAGGGAAATCAAAAAGACACAGAAACCACTTCAATACTATCTCTGGTCAAACTTGGACAGTTTGAATAACAAAAAGAATAGTTACTGTAAAAAAAAAAGAGTAAATAAATACTAGGGGGCCACAATGTATGTGTGTGTGTGCGTGCGTGGGTGTGCAAGAGAGACAGGGACAGAGAGAAGCTTGTCTTTACTTAGGGATCCCTATGTAGGAAGTAAACATTCAAAGAAAAGTATAGAAGCATGTGTCAGCGAAGTCAGTGGTTGTGGGTGAGGGAGCCCAGGGTGGGCTTTTGGGGTGCCGATCATGCTCTATTTCCTGACCTAGGTAGTGACTATATCTGGTGTTCACTTTAGAATTATCCATTAAATGGCACATGTCTGTGTGGATATTATATTTCACAAAAAAAAGTGCACCTTCTGTGTTCAGAGAAGCAGCAAAACTCCAAGTAACCCTTCTAAAAATTCCATTTCAATCCATTGACTCCATTTCTCTCATCAAAGTTGCCGATTAAATTTAACAAGGGGGAAATGCATGCATAATTAAAAATAGACCTAATTCCTACACTAATGTTATCAAGAAAGCCATCTTTCAACAGAGACAGAGCTTCTTGAATAAGCCAAGATGAGAAATAACAAGTTGCCAGAAGAGCAATAGCTCAATAATAAATGATCTCTCGTCATTCGAGAAGGCTCCCCAAATTCCTCCAGCTGCTCTTAAGAATGGAAGAAACAGAATGGAGGGCCTCCTTCCTCGGAAAGAATGGCCCCCCCTAACTTAGGGGCTTCCCTGTCTTGCTTTCTCAAGCTCCCTCTGCAAAATATTAATTAAGTTATCAAAAGCCATTTGATTTTCATAAAAAAGGGATTTGATTAGGACCTCGAGGAGAACTGATTAGAGCCTCCGACTCCGGAGGTTGGTGTCAGCGGCTCCAGCAACGCCTTCTGGGGGCTAATTGATGAAGACCCCGGTCACCGCAGCTCCTTCCCCCTGGGTAAGGTGCTTGTACTCCCCTGGCATTACCCGGATAACAAAAGGCCGGGTGATCAAAGTTGACAATAACAGGCAGATTCCATCTCTCCTCGCTCAGTCTTGGGTGCAAACCTTTTCATCTTCAGGCTACTTTTTCCCCCCTCCCCTTCATTTTAATACATTTATTCCGCTTTGCCCAGAAAATTATTTCGGTCTCAGACAACTCTTATTTATTCCTTCTCGTGGATGAAAGCAGAAGCCTGGATAATGCAAAATGATACAAATCCAGAAACCTTTTATATTTGACTTTCAAATGTGGGCTTGTACTTACGTTTCATTATGCGTATGTTTAATATTCTAGGAATTCAATTCAGATAAAATAAATGAGTCGCAGGATAAGCATCTAACTGGAAAAGGTGTGAGCCGTTCCTTGGGTTCTGAGCCCCGTTCCTTAGCCAAAATCTAGCCCCAGGGGACAGGTGGTAGGACTCTGGACAGAAGACAGATGGAGACCCGTCTAAAGGCGCAGATGGCAGATGCTTAACCGCTGAGCCACCCAGGGATAGGCCTGCAGCCCAGGGCGTGATCCTGGAGACCCCGGATCGAGTCCCACGTCGGGCTCCCTGCATGGAGCCCGCTTCTCCCTCTGCTTGTGTCTCTGTCTCTGTCTCTCTCTCTCTCTGAATGAATCAATAAATAAATCCTTAAAAAAATAAATAAGTAAAGGCGCAGATGTAGCAGCGGCTGCTGGGCTTGGGAAGCTCTGGCTTCCCTGATGTTCCCGGGGTTCTGCTCACCCCCCATGCTGCCCCATGCTGCCCGTTGTTGCAGAGCAAGGGCCATCCGTGCTGCTAAGGTCTAGAAAGGAGGCTTCACCACCAAGAGATGACTTTCCACCCACGGGTGCGAAGAATTGCTTTGCTGGTCTTTCCAGCTGGTTAGTGTCCCAGCTAACCCTGAGTTGTCAGTTCTTGGTAGGGGTCCCGCCCACACTCGAGGGGGGTAAATTAGACCCCACAAGGCAAGGATGAGGAGGCCACCCGAGAGTCTGACCGCTGCAATGATTATATTTAGAACCAATCTGTCCACCGTAAGGGGCAAATTCTAACCAAATGGGTAAAACCCGCACAGGTGCAAGCACGCGGTGGGAAGCAGCCTGCCCTGAGCGGCATCCCTGGGCCTTCCCTCCTGGAGTCTAACCACCTTGTGCACCCTCGCCCTGCCCTCCACCTGGCTGGCAACCGGGGATCTCTGTGAGGACACTCCCCACGGTCTCCCAGCTTCCTCCCCTGCTAGGCACCGCCCCTTGCAGAAGCCCCAGAGCCCTTAGTCACTTTCTTTGTAGCAAAGGTTTGTGTTGGGGTTTTACCACGGGGAGAACTGGGGAGCCTGGCAAGTAAGTGATGGATCAGAAGTGTTCCAGAGAGGGAGGGCGGGAAGGAGGGGGGAAGGAGGGAAGAGGGAGGGAGACGGGGAAGAGAGGAAGGGGGAGTGAGGGGGGGCAGGAAGGGAAAGGGGAGGGAGGGAGGGAAGGGGGAGGCAGAGGGAGGAGGGAGAAGGGAAGGAAAGAAGGATGGAGGGTGGGAGGGAGGGAGGAAGGACATTTTCCGTAACCAACCTCCTGTGGTCTCTCTTCCAGCTGATGGAGATACCACAGGGGAGCTGTGTCTGAGCTGACAGTGGCCTTCTAGCAGTTCCTCTCCTCTTAGGGCGTCGCCCTCATCCCTCCTGCTCCTGAAGATGGAGTCCAGGCGCAGGGAGGAGCTGAGGTCCCGTCCCCAGGGCTGGCAGGAGAAGCCTGAGGTCCATGCACTTCCCCACAGGGTTTCACCAGCACATTGCTCCGCCATGTGTGGCCCAGGCTGCTGGCCCCAAGCAGGCCTCCCGGGGCCAACCCCTGGCTACCCAGCCAGTAGAGCCACCCAAATCCACAGGCTGATTCAGCCTCCTCTCTGGGACACTGGCATAGAGACCTTCTTCCCTGGGCCCTGGGGCTCTTCCTGTCCTGCGTTCTCAGTTCCTTCAGGCTTCTCCACCCCCACCCACTATGAGTGGGACCCAGGGGCCAGCCCTCCTCTGGACTGGGACTGCAGACTGCCACCCTCTGGGCCTGTGCCTAGGGGACGAGGAAGAGACCTTTTGGGTCTGCTTTCCCCTAGAGCTGTCTAGAAGTTTCAGGTGTGGGTGAATTAACTCCAGTCTTAATCAGAATCCCTACCTCTGAGCCCCTGCCCTGCCCCGTCCCCTGCAGCTCCCCCACCTGCCCTGAGCTCCCAGAGGGCTCCCCTGCGCTGTCCCTACTCTGTGTTCTCGGAAAACTCCGCTCACAACTCTCAGTTGGGCCTTGGTTTGCAAGGGAATATGATTTGCAACACAGAAATGAATTTAAAAAAACAAGTAACATTTTTCTTTCTCATTTCAACCAGGTTTCTAAGAACACATTCTTGCCATAGATTTAAAATATCTCATTTGTTGGGCAGACCTGAGCACAAACCCCCTTCCTAGGGAATTTGCAGCCTCCCTCTCAGGCTCGGAATGCCACTGATCCAGTGGAAGGGAAGCCTACGTCACCTATGAGAAAGGAAAAATGCATCTGTTTAATATCACGCAGTCATTATGCCTGCAGAATTCTTTGGGACGATCACTCAGAATGCAGTGCAAGAAATGAATTAAACATGGACAAGACAGGAGACAGGCTATTTAGGATGCTGTTGCAAAAACCCGAGCAAAGAATGACAATGGATTTAACCAAGGCTGTGACCATGGAATAGAAGAGACACATTCAAGAGGCATTGAGATATTAATATTACGATTGACATAGTGAGGCTTCACCTGCGGTTGTTTGTTCCAGGAGGAGGAAGTTTTCACATGGATGAGGGAAGGGGCATGAGCAAGAGCATGGCTGGCACACCCCGAGGGTTGTAGATCAAATGGAAGGAATCTAAGATTCTATGAACATTGGGGAACTAGGACTTAATGTGTTGACTCCCAGGCTGAATTTCCCAGAAGCAGATGCTGAGATGCCAGGGGCTTGGGGCACAAGACATTCCATGAAGATTTTTATTGGCTGGATTGTGTCCCTACCTCCTCAATTCCCATGTTGAAGCCTTGAATCCAGGTACCACAGAATTCAACTGTATTTGGACATAGGGTCTGGAAAGAAGCAACTGGGTTAAAATGAGGCTCTGAGGGTGGGACCTAATCCCATATGACTGGTGTCCCTGTAAAACAAGATTAGGACACAGACACACACAGAGGGAAGACGATATGAAGACACAGAGAGAAGATGACCACCTACAGCCAAGGAGAGAGGCCTCCTGAGAAACCAACCCCGCCAACATCTTGATCTTAGACGTCCATCCTCAAGGACTGTGAGAAATTTCTCTGTTGTTCAAGCCATTTGGTCTGGGATACTTTGTTATGGCAACCTGAGCTGACTTATAAGGAGGTCAAGGCCTGTGAAGGGGAGGACCAAGTATGCGGCAGAGGAGAAGCTCAACTGCTATGTGAGCCCCCAAAGCCTTAGCTAAGTTGGCAGGAAGCTCTGGGGCAAGACAGTTCATAATCACGGCATAGCTGTGCCCTCACGCTCTGCCTCGCTCAGTCACCAGATGAGGGCTGCCCTCGTGTGGCTGTGAGCTCAGGCTACGTGGCTCTCCTCGGCGGAGGTGGACCATCCAGGAGCCGGCGGGTGGAGGCTATTCGCACTGGGCGCAGATGGCATTCTCCACGTCTGTCATCATCCAAGCCTTGCCTGGCACAGACACACGCTCTCCATGTATCCAGGCAGGAGTGTCTTGCAGAAGTCTACTGGCCTCTGTCTCCGAGAAGCAGCTTGGAAGACGGGAGGAGCCGCGCGGTACTTCCCACCAGCATCTCTCCTCCAGGGACTCAGAAATGCCTGCAAGTGAACGAAGGCCACGTCTCCGAATGTCCCCAGCTATCCCAGGGAGGAAGATATTCGTAGGTCCAGGGAAGTGCATAAATCGGAATGGATGGATTATGTGTCCCCTCACCAGAGCATTAATAAGTGGGCCACCACCGGGCACCTGGGGGCTCAGTGGTTGAGCGTCTGCCTTCGGCTAAGGACGTGATCCTGGAGTCCTGGGATGGACTCCCGCATCAGGCTTCCCGCAGGGAGCCTGCTTCTCCCTCTGCCTATGTCTCTGCCTCTCTCTCTGTGTGTGTCTCTCATGAATAAATAAATAAATTTTTAAAAAATAAAAAATAAATGGGCCACCAGCACCACCAAAGGACCCGTGATTACATCCTTTGTAGGCTAAAGGTCAGGGCGGGAGATGCTGCAATGGAATAGGTTTCCTGATCTCCATGGGAATAACGGGGACCTGGGCAGCTAGAGGCAGATGATGCTGCAATCATACTCAGGGGTGGTCCTAAAAATCCCTGGCAAAGGGAACTCCCCTCCCTGCCCCCATGGGCAAAACTTCAGTTTGTCCATCTGTATGGAAGAAGAGATCTGGATCAACACTGACTCGTGAGCTGTGACTCACAGATGAGTTGCCAGGGAGGGATTTGGAAAGAGTGAAATTGGAAAACTGGTAGTAGGAGCTCTCAGAGGACTGTGGTTAACCTCTCGGAATGTCCCCGGAATGTGATGCAATCTGCATTCCATGTGCTCCCTCCCAACAGCCAGCCACCCAGAGCAAGGCTCTCCATCATCAGACGTGGGAGACGACGCGCTCTGTAGCTGCCAGGCAGTACTTGCCCCACCACCTCATCAGTCACCGTGTGGCTGGGTGGCAGGCATTGGCTTGTGCAGCACGAAGCCTTCCCCTCACCAGCAAGGAGCTACTTCCAACAGCAGAGGCAACACGAGGGGGCCTGATATGGCTCCATTCTTTCTTGGGCGGTGGGGAGTAAGAGATTCACTACATTGGGCTTCATTCATGATGGAGGAAGTAGCAGCCTGGCTTCAGAATGATTATAATCTGGGTGTGGGTTTACCTTTTTTGTCCCCAGTGCTCTGCCAAGTCCCCAAATGCGGACTTAAAGAATTCCTCAGTTGTAGCCATAATATCCCTTACAACTTTCACTCCCCCCACAGGACACATGTTCTGATGATGGAAGTTCAGGGGATGGGCTGGTCTTACTCCATGGGCCACCACCAGCCAGGAGCAGCGTCAAGGGAATGGTGGAATGGCCTTTCGAAGTCATGATAGCAGAAGGGAGGGACACCCTGAAAATTGTTGGAATCTGTCCTATAGGATTTAGCTTCCAACCGATGGCTGATGTTTGGTGCATTCTCCTAGTAGCCAGATCCATGGGTCTAGGAATCAAGGGGCGGAGGTGTCAGTGTCCCTAAGTCTCTCATACCTAATCCCCCCAAAACCAATTGGGGGACTTTTTCCTTCTCATCCTGTGATCTTGGAACTGGTAAGTAAGTTTGGAAGTCCTAGAGCCTGACAGGGGCCCATGTCACCAGGGAACTTAGTCACAGCACTGTTAAATTAGAAGCTGGGCCTGGCCCATTTGGGTCTCCTCATGCTGTTAAGCCAAAAGCCTAGAAAGGGTCATGGGACTGAACAGAGCGATGGATCTTAATTACTAGGAGAAAACCAGATCGTCGCTACACAGCGGGTGAAGTAGGATTGGGAGTTTGCTCAAGGGATTCCTGGGGAGAGCCTCTTGGTACTTTTTCCCAACTCTCCTCATCCATGTAAAACGGCAGTAAAGTCAAGGACCCCAGTCATTCAGGAATGAAGGTTTGGGTCAGCATCATGCATCAGAGAAGCCCGTCACCCAGCTGAGACACAGGCAGAGAGGGAGGAAGAGGGACACGGTGTCGGAGGAGGGAGGAGCCGGGTCATAATGCCAGGTAGCCTCATCACCAGTTATAAAAGAAGAGTACGCAGCAGATGTGTTTCTGTTTATTGTTTGCCTTCTCCTTCTTCCCCACCACGTATGTTTCAGTATAGGAAGAGCACTGTTAGGGCTAAAACGGTAGGTTTCTTGTGGGCATATGGCTGAATTGACATCACCTATGGTGCTATCACATCTGATGAAATTCATTGTGTCCTCTCTGTGGAGACCATGAATTTTTTTACACGAACAAATGACAAGAGGGGATAGACCATGAAGGATATTTTCCTTTGGCCCTATAGACCCATTTTCCAACCTTCTCCACCCTGCTTCTTGTGTGAGGAGGCATCAACCAGGCCCCTGTGCTTGGGATCCTGGATGGGACCAGCCAATGGGCTGCCCAGCTGGAGACTGGAGGGTAGGCTGCAAATTGCCCCCTCCTTTTCCCACTGGGTGGTCCCTCCCCTGACAGCTCCTGTCTGGCACTCCTCTCCATGAGCTACTCCTCCCTAGCTTGGGAATGCCTTCCCCTTTGGCCTCCTCCAGCACCTCCCGGTAATGGCTTCCCTCCATTGTTAGTCTCAGACCACTGCACTGACCTTTGTTTCTTTCCCTAACCTTGGCCACAACTTAGTAAATATCTGCTCCTTTAAACTCCCCTCAATGACTGGGTTTGAGGGTCTCATCTATTGCCTGCTAGATCCCAGATTTTCCCAAGTAAAATAAGCCATTGGAGCTATGTTTAAATTATGAAATATAACTTCCCCAAAGAAAAGTGTACATAACACAAATCTAAACATTTAACATGTAGTTATAAGTTGAACGCCCATTTGTTAGGGCTACCCCCACCAAGTCAAGAACTAGAATGAGGCCTGCCCTCCAGAAGCCCACATGATCTTGTACATTTCTTCCCTATGACAACCCCCTTCTTCCCTTTACAGATTAATTTTTGCCATGACAAATAACCATAATTTTAGTGGCTTAAAACAACACAAACATATTACCTTACAGTTCCAACGATCAAAAGTCTTAAAGGTATATATCATTAAAATCAAGGTGATAGCAGGACTGCATTCCTTCTTGAGGCTCTAGGAGATAATCAGTCCCTTGCCTTTGCAGCTCCTAGAGGCTTGGAGCCTCTCCCAGGGCCCACCCTTGGCCCATGGCTCTGTCACCCTGACCTCTGCTTCTGTCCTCATATCCCCTTCTCTGACCTTGAGCTCCCTGATTCCCTTTTATAAGGACTCTTGTAGATGACATGGGGCCCACCTGAATAACCCAGGGTGATCACCCTATCCCAGAACCCTTAATTTAACCATATCTGCAAAGTCCCCTTTGTCAGGGAATGTAACATATTAGCAAGTTCCAGGGATTAGGACATGGATATCTCTGGGAGCTGTTATTCTGTCCACCACACCCACTATCTGGACTTCTTAGGTAATCATTTCTTCAAATAAAGCTGTTTTTAAAATCAATTAATTGGGCTGTTCATTGCTATCTAGTGACTCTTTGGTTAGGCCATGGCATGGTCACTGGCCAGCCTATAGTGAGCTGCTTTTGATTTGACCATCATTCCTTGGCCCCTTCAATTTTGGCCAGGAAGGCAGAAAGCCACAATATAAGACATGCATCACTCACATGACGAACGGCTTTCGACCACTTTGCATTGCATGGACTTTTCTCATGACCTTGAGAGGTGTATTATCATCCCCACTATTGTTCCCATTTCACAGATGACGGAAATGAGGCTCAAAGATCTAAAGCAGCTGGCTTCCAGTTGCTCAGTTAATGAATGTCAGAGCTGTTGAGTCAACACCCTAGTCTGACACCAAACCCCACCTTCTCTCTGCTCTGTCACAGGCTCTCCATGAAGAGAAGGTAATTCCTTTTATCTGCAGATAAAATGAAAGTGAGGTGGGACATCCCAGTGCAAACACAATCCCATTTAGTTGATACAGCAGCCCCAAGCATGTTTTGTATTATAAGCCAACTGTAGATAGCCCATGCAGGATCAGTAGCACTAATGCACATTTCCCTAAAGTTTCCATTTGCTCATTTTATTGTCTATCATCAGGTTCTGCAGAAGGAAAAAACAAACAAACAAACAAACAAACTACCCACCAAGTCACCTTAGCAGAAGTATGGCTTGTTCCATGTAGCAGAACAGTGTGCTGGGTTAATGACTCTAGTAACAAAACGCATGCCAGGGTCATTATTTATAATGGGCAGTGACGAAAAGGCAGTAGCAAAGCTGGCATGCAGCAACAGGAAGTGTAAAATTTTAATTGCAAGGCATTTTCTGGAATTTGATTTGAAATATCCTGTGGTTATAAAGTGAAAACAGCTTTCAAGAAAGATGGGCATGGTGACCAGGGCAAGGTTTTAGAACTGCGTGCATGTTTGCTTGGAATGCTAGCCAAATCTCTTCTCCCTGACACTTATATCAGATTATCATCAAATTAGAAATCATCTGAGAACCGACTAAGTACTTAGCGCCTATAAAAACCTCAGCAGAAAAATAGAATCCCTGTGCTAAGGTCAATTCAAAAATCCTTGTCTGACACCTGCCATGTGCCAGCCCTGTGCTAGAACATGTGGGTCCAGCTTCCTCATGACTGCCCATCAGGATGGGGACTGCCCATCAGTAGACCGGTCATCCTGGAGAAGTGTGACTTCCGGAAAGTAGAGAAGAGTTGGGCAAACAAAGGGAAAAACAGTGAAAAGTTTAGGGCAAGGAAACCATATAAAGATTATTACTGAAGGCACTGCTTTTCAAATTGCAGATTCCAATCTATTTCATGGGTTATGGAATCAAGACAGTGGATTTTGAAAAATTAAATAGGACAGAATAGAAAATTCAGAGTGATTGCACATAGGGCAAGTATTGCTCAATGAAATTTTTAATATGGTTTTATAGAGGTGGATTCTTGTGTGGATTAGATGACAATAGGAAATGTATTTCTTATCATGGTTCGCAGTCCAAAAAAAATGGTAAAACTTGGATTTAAAGGGAGCTGTTGTGAACTGGCTATAAAATCAAACAGCCTAGGGGCACCTGGATGGCTCAGCTATTTGAGCATCTGCCTTCAGATCAGGTCATGATCTCAGGGTCCTGGGATGGATGGAGTCCTGCATCCAGCTCCCTGCTCAGTGGGAAGTTGGCTTCTCACTCTGCCCCTACCCCTGCTTGTGCACTCTTTCTCTCTCTGAAATAAATAAGTAAAATCTTTTTTAAAAAAAAATCAGAGAGCCTATTCATCAAATCCATTACACAAATCTACTTTTCTCGAAAAATAAATCACCTGATATGACCAGGCTCAGGAGCCCTTTCTCTGCTTCATGTCACAGAGTAAGTGTGTCCTGGTACACGATGACCTTAACTATGGCTGGCACTTACGGGCCACTCAACGTGTTCTAAATGCCTCTTGTGTATTCAGTCTTCATGACCTCCTCATCTTACAGGTGGGGACACTGGGCACAAAGATGATCACTTTCCCATGCCGTGTAGCTGGAAAGGGCAGAGCACAGGCTGGAATTCAATGAGACCCCAATCTTGCTCAGCTTATATCCCACTGATCTCTGCTAAGACTGTAAGCCTTTTGAAGGCAAAATTGTGTTCCACCGCATCTGGCACATTTGTGTTTATTGTTAAATATCTATTTAACAATAGATCTATCTGTTATCTATTGCTACACAAAAAATACCCAAATTTAGAGGCATTAAACAAGCATTTTATTATGCTCACAGTTTCTTTGGTCAGGAACTTGGGTAGGGCATGGAGGGGATGACTAGTCTCTTCTCCATGATGTCTGAGCTCTCAGCTGGAAAGACAAACAGCTGGAGGTAACTTGAAGGCTGGATACTAGAATCATCTGGAAGTTCTGAGTAGTCATATCCCAAGAGGGGGCACTGGAGGGCAAGCATTCCAATCAAGCCAGATGGGAGCTGCATGCCTTTTATGATCTGAAAATCATATATACCGACTCTTCCATATTTCTCTATAGATGGAAAATGAAGCAGAATCAAGCCCATCCATATTTGGTGGGAGGGGACATGGATCGCACCTCTTGATATTTTAAAACTGCCCCATATGATGTTCTCAACTTTCTTAGTTTCCTACTAGTGCGTGCAAGCCTTCTTGTTGGGATAAGTGGATTTCCTTTGATGTAGGGGAGTGAGTGGCTCAAATTCCTTGTGATGCACGGGGCACTTCGTGGTTAATAATCTGCTGTTCATTATAATGATCTGTAGTCTCTATCATAACAAATGGGCTGGAACCGCAGATATATTTACTGCCTTAATTTGGTTGCTGGCATTAGGCTTATTTTGAAGTATTTTCTCTCCATTTGGACTGAAATGTCTTTTATCTGAGCTTATCTTCACTGTCAATAAGTTTAGCATTCATCAACAGCTGGAAGCCCCGATAATATACATCTCTCCTTCTATTAATCTTCTGGGAGTTCGTCTTTATAGCTATAAATCCATTCATCACCCCAAGCTGTCCTTCACATTTGTATGGCGTTCCATTTAGCTAAACCAAACTCCATTTCTTTATCAGGACTAAAGTTCTTTGTCATTTTAATAGTTTTGAGAGCTTTCTCTTAGAGCTGGCACTGAGTGTCAGATTGTCCACATGGAACAAATGGATGCTATTAATACTCTTTGTTGGGTATCATCTTAGCCCCAGGGGCTCTTTGGTCAGTTTATTCCCAAGAAGACCCATAAAGTCTGAGTATCCCTAAAGTATTCTACATCCTGTAAGAAGACCTAAAGTTTGGTGGTTCTCCCCTGAGTACAACTAGATCCTACATGTCATTTGTCCATCGCATTCTACAAAAACTTTAGTCTTGATTCTACTCACCTACCTCCTCCCTAATTGATGCAGGCAAAATACGGTTTGAAAAATCAACATGATCCATATTATGAGATAGAAAAGGAAGAGATGTATAAGCGAGGGAAGGGAAGGAGGAGAAATGAGAGAGAGAAAGGGGAAGGTACAGGGCGAAGAGAAAGTCAGACTTCAGAAGATGTTACTGAAATCCAGAGCGGCGCCAGGGGAGGTAGCTATGCTTCCCAGCTCGGGGGTGAGATTACAGAGCAACCAGCAGATGAAGATTCAGAATCACAGTGTCATGATCAGGGTGACTGAGACCCCCCAGCCCGGGGGGCGTGTCCCTTCCTCCTTAGGCCCGGCCCTGCCCTGGGCAAGGGCTGGCAGGTGAGCAGGTCTGAGTTACTTGCTAGTTGCTGGGCTGATGAGGGGACATGGAAATCCTGGCCTGGGTTGAACCCTATCCGGAGAATAATAATCTGTGTACATTACAGGAAGTGCTTTTTGCACCGATGCTGGGTGGGCCATGAGCAGGATGTTACGGGCAACGCTGAGACGGTTGATGACGATCTCTGCTCTCAACACATTTACAGTCTGGATGGGCCCACACGACATGCAGAGCAACTGACATCACTAATCACGAACGTAGGGCAGGCCCAAGAGCTCGGCCTGGGGAGATTTCCCGCTGCCTGGGGTTGTCAGAGCCACTTGGCAGGCGAGGTAAGGCTTGGGAAGGCAGGAGAGGAACTGCCAAGTTCCACTGGCCGACACCGTCTGGCTGGGGTGGCTGGCTAGAGAATGAACGCGTCCCTTCAGCAGCTCAGAGACCATTTCCCAGAGCCCCGTCAGTAAGGAAACCCACAGTATTTAGGAACCGCACCGAGGCCCGCCAGTAAGCACCTGCACTCCCTCCCCAGGCCCTCTGTCAAAAAGAGAAGAGCCACTCTGTCAAGGTATGCTCTGCTTCTACTGCCGCAGAAAGCGGGCTCTGGCCCTGTCTGCTTCCGCTGAGGCTGCGAATCCTTGGGAGCAGCAGAGGTCCCCTAGGTTTCAACCGCCCATTCTCCCACTTAGCGGGCACAAGCAGCACAAATGCTCTGAGCACCTTTTCGACCTTTTTGAAGTAGGCACTGATGGCGCAAAATGCCCCCTGGCAGCCCAATGAGGCAGGTTTGAACAACAACCCTGAGAAAACAGGCACAGAGATGTCAAGTGACTTGCCCAAGGTCACTAGCAAGAGGTACTGGGTTCAAAGCCAGGCGGAATCCTGACTGCTCTGCTGGGCTGCCTCTTAACATGCCCCCGAAAGCCATACATTCATGGGTGTGCTCCAGCTCTGCCTTGGGGAATCCAGATGAACTGAGGGTTTAGTTGCTCTTGGCACAGCTCACGTCTCTTCATCCTGGAAGGATGCTCTTCTGCGGTCCAGCTGAGAATCCACCGCCATTGCCACACTTGCCAGGGCTTAAACACAGAGCTTCCTCCCAGGGAAAAAGGCCCGATGTCCGGAGTGTGACTCCCCTGCTGTCCTTGGGCCCCAGAGCTCTCAGCAAACAAGAGGGGAACCCAGCAGAATACGCAGGTTCTCATCTCTGGGGCCGCGAGGGACATGTCCAGAGCCCCATCCATGGGGCCGCAAGGGACATGTCCAGAGCCCAGCTCTGTAGTTTGTAACCTGCAGTTGGGTTCAGGCAGCCCGTGAGAAGTCCTCCAGAATTTAAATCCAAATTCAAGCGTGCATTTTTCTGGAAGGACAGGCTGCAATGAAAATTTTCCAGGGTCTGGGACACACTCAGAAGTATCTGGCCCTTTCGCTAGGTCAGAGCTTCCTAATTCCTGCTCCATCAGTCAACAACGTATACAACGGTTGTCTATCACCAGCTTTGGACACAGCTAGGGCCCGCATCACAGCTGAGCAGCATCCCTAAGGCACTAAACACAGACCTGAGGAGAACTACTCAATGAATAACCACCAGCTGTTAACAAATCAAAGTCAGCCGAGCCTAAGGAATTAGTCTTAATTTGGTAAGGTGGGGCAATGATACTGCCTGTGTTCCTTTAAAGTCCTTAGCCTCTGGGATGGAGAAGGGTGGGGAATAAAGGAAAGGACGGGAAATAATATTACTACGATCTTTGAAGCTGCAGCCGAGCACTCAGGGCTTCCCTATACTATTCTACTTTTGATTTTTTTTTTTAAAAATCACATAATGAAAAGTTTTAAAAATAAAAATAAATCAAAGCCACTATTCTTAGCAAGATGCAAATGACTGGGCCAAGCGAAAGACTGCGGGGAGGGGGGGGGGGGCGGGCGCCTGGTTGTTGTTGGTGGGGGTCTCCGGGGGCGCCTGGTTGGTGGTGGGGGGGTTCCCGGGGGCGCCTGGTTGGTGGGGGTGGGGGTCCCCGGGGGCGCCTGGTTGGTGGGGGTGGGAGTCGCCTGCGCGGGTCCCCACGCTCTGGCCTGCCGGATCCCGCGGGGGGCCAGCAAGTGGGGCCGAGCGAGGGAGGGTAAACGGGGGAGATGTGGGTCCCACTCCAAGAGGGTTCCTCGTCCCGGCATCCTCCTCCCACCTGGCGTCTTTGGGCACTTCACCTTCAGGTCTCAGTTTTGCGCTTCCCAAAACGGTTGGCGGTCAGGAGGAGGGGTGCGTGGACGGGGAGCGGGTCCCGGCGGGGGCGCGCCCAGACACGTACAGGTGCGGCGGGGGCTGGCATTTCCGGAGAGGGCCCGGGCCGCGGGGGTGGAGGGAGAGGATCCCGCCGGGGAGGAAGGCACGCGCGCGCGCACACCCGCGCACACACTCCCGCACACGCACGTCTCCCTTCCTCTTCCTCCCCGCCCCCCCCGAGGGGCGGTACCCGGTCCCTGGGGGGAGGTTTGCGGGCGAGGAGGGCGGCCGGCCCGGGGCGCAGGAGCGGGGTCGGGCGCTGCAGCGGGGCGGCCCCTGCCCGCCGCCCCCTCCGCCTCCCCCTGTCTCCCCCTCCCCCTCCCCCTCCCCCCCGCTCCTCGGGTCCCTGGCAGCGGCCGGAGGAGCCGCCGGCGGCGCAGCGGCCGCGCAGCCTTTGTCTCGGGGCCGCGGGGCAGCGGGGCCCGGCGCTGGCGTAAGTGACCGCGGCCGGGGCGCGGGGGGCGGGGGACTGGGGGCGCCGGCGGGGGCGGGGGCGGGCGGGGCGCAGGGGGAGCCGGGGGGGGCGGCCGCGGGGGGCGCGGGGGGCGCGGGGGCCGGGGCCCGGCGCCGCAGGCTTGCGCCCCAGGACGTGCGGCTTGGGTGCAAATCCTGGCGGCTGTGTTTCTCCGGGCAGAGGCCACGCGGGGACAGAGGAGGCAGAGGCCAGGCAGTGATGGAGAAACGGGAGAGGAGCCGGCGAGCGTCGCCACCACCACCACCACCATCACCATCACCATCCCCGCCACCACCGCCTCCACCGTCACCGTCACCACCATCGCCATCCCCATCCCTGCCCGCCGCGCGTCCCAGCGGCACCCCGACCCCCCCCTCCCCTCTCATTGCCCCGGGTAACGTCAACTTTATCGGATTATTTCCTTTTCCTGGGTGATACTTTGAAACCGCGGCAGAGCGCTCCGAATCCGGAGTAAGTCCCTCTGGCTGGGACCCTGGGTCCCCTCGGCTTGGCCAGGTAGCCGCCCCGCGTTCACCAGGACAAGGACCACGGCGGTGCTCCGTTCCCCCCAGTCCCTGTGATGGCTGGCAAGCTTCCAGTTTTTCTAGTCTGGTACTGGAAAGGGTTTTACATAGATATTAAACATTTTTTTTTCTTCTCTCGGGAATAATGATGATCATGGTGAGAAAGTAGTATCGCCACTAAATTCATCAGGAATTTTAAATTTTTGTCTCCTTTGATTTTGAATGTCACAATACCGGTAGCAAATAGAGGCGTAAGGAAAATGGAACTTTGACAAAAATACTACCAAAAACAGAAGCAAAACAGGTACGTTTATAGAAGAATCACCGGAGAGGGCTGAAGGCACTGACTTTGGTCTCAAGTGTAAAAAGTGCCCTTTCAGTGGTTAGTGGCCTTAGATGTCATTATTTTGGATGCACGTGTGTCCCCTGGGTGCTTGTCACCCTCGCTGAAGAATGTTTTAATTGCTGTTTCAGAACTGGCCTTTACCTGGTCCAAAGGCCTGCTGAGCACTCAGAGCTAACAGCAGGGGGGCCAGAGGGGCTGCCAGGAAGCCCAGCATGACAAAGCACAGGGATCTTCTTACCAAAAGTAACTTACAGAACAAAAGAGCCTAAATGCTCTGCATTTTTGCCTATTCCTTAGAAAATGAATCTTGAACACTCCATGTTTTACATTTTAGTCTAAGAGACAGCCAGACATCCTAAAGCGCTTGACATGATCGCAACAGTCGATACAGCAGTGTTGCTTTTCAATGGGGTAATGCACCTTGCGGTATGGTCCTGTGTCCTGTACCTACTAGGAGAAAAAGAAAAGTGATAGTATTAAAAATAATGGGGACCCAGGAGAGCCGCAGTTGTCATTGCACGAGTGAAGATACCTCAAACATTGAAAACATAAGTATACATCATTATCTCAAATCCCTCAGAGATTAATTACTTATCTATTTATTTAAGAACAAAGATCTAAAGAAGGGGCACCAGGGTAGGTCAGTCTGTTAGGTGTCCTACTCAATTTCCCCTCAGGTCATGATCTCAGGATTGTGGGATCAAGCCCCACTTCTACTCCACCCTGGGTGTGGAGCCTCCTTGGGATTCTCTTTCCCCCTCTCCCTCTGCCCCTCCCCACCATTCTCTTGCCTCCCTCTGAAAAAAAAAAGGGGGGGGGACTTAAAGAATTGCTTCAGCATGTTTTTGTTCTGGATCTTTGGGAAATAATTAGCATCTTAAGGAACTTCTGTGCCTTGGGTTGTTACTAAATTCTAGTGTGAAACCCACATGAATTGTTTTAACCCATATGCACTTTTATATCCCCATATGAATTATACCAAAATTTTAAAATAATTCATTTCTTTTATGGAAGTATGACTTACATATGTAAAATGCACCACGCTTCAGTGTACAGCTTGATGAATTTTTATCTATGTACACCCTCATATTGCCTCCACCCAGAACCAAATACAAAATACTTCCATCATTCTAGAGTGCTCCCCTGTGCCCATTCCAGACATACTGCTTCTCAGACTGCTTTCAACATAGAAAAATAATTTCTTTTAAGTTTCCCCTGTTGAATCTGGTTGGCCTATTCCTTCAGCAGATATGACCAAGTCCAGGCCCTGGCCCCAACACTGTGTAGACATGAGCCTTCCCCCGAAGAGCAAATGAGACTGATAATTAAACAAGCAGGGGTAATACTGTATATGTAGATACAGAAGGTCATAGAAACTCAAAGCAAGCCATATCCCAGTCTTAAGGAGTGTTTTGTTTTGTTTTTATTAGAGAGGAAGGGAAGGCTTTTTGAAGGATATAAATGTTTGAGTTGGGAACTGAGAAATGGGTAGAAGGCAGTCGGCTACAACATGTCACAGGAAGAAAAGGAAAGAGTATTCCAGGTGGAAAGAATATCGCAAGCCATGGATCAGAAATGAGAGCACATGGAATGAGGAACAAAAATAAGTTGGGGAGGTCAGAGGTCCAGGGCTGAGGAAAAGCACGTGAGATATAGTTGGAGAGGCCATGGGGTCCCAGTCAGAAAGTTTAAGGCCCTGGGGAGGGTGGGGCTCTAAGGGCAGGTAGAGTCACTGGTTAGGTTTTAATGCATAGAATGAGATTGAGTGCATTTAGTGCATAGAATGAGATCAGATCTCTCAGCCGACTGTGTGGTGCAGAGACTACAGGAGGGGCCGGGTTGGAGGCTGGGGTGGCCTTGATGTGGCAATGGGAATGGGGGTAAGTGGATGGACCTGAAAGAGATTTAGGAAGTGAAATCAGCACAACTTGGTGTTTGGCATGCAAGGTTTCTGGAATGACCTACAGATTTCTTAGGTCTTACGGAATGGGTAGATGATGGTACCGTTGGAAATACGGGGAATGAATCTAGTTTGTGTAATGCCCTTCTCTGACATATTTCTTTCCAAATACATTTGATGTCAGTTGCCAGTTAGTTTGTGGGACTTTCAGGTAGAAATATGTACTAGGAAGTTGTAACGGATATTTATCGGGCACATTCTATATGCCAGGCACACCCCAGTCACTTGGGATGTGTGCTCCATGAAGCTCACATTTTATCAGGCTGGAGCTGCAGCCTGGAGGCTACCAGGTGTACATGGTTAACTAAAAGCTTCAGAGTGGACAAGATTTCAGGGAAAGGAAGATTTCAGGGAAAGGATAGAAGCTTAGCATAGCATCTCGAGGAACACTAGGGTGCTAAAATGGAGAAGAGGAGAGAGATGGCTGGGAAAGCAAGAGATGTGTGGCATTCAGAGATCTGGGGAGTGGTGCCCAGTGTCACACACAGCTGAAAAAGAAGACGAGGACTAGAGGTGGTCTGTTGTGCTTCTCAAAGTGGGGTCCCCAGACTAACCACAGCAGTAGCATTACCCAGGGGTTTAGAAAGCACATTCTTGGGTTCCACCCCAGACCTACTAAATCTGAAACTCTGAGAGTGGGTCCCAGGCATCTGTGCTTTAACCAGCCTTCCAGGTAATTCTGATGTACACTGAGGTTCAAGAACCATTGCTCTACCGTGTTCATTGACAAGGAAGTCATCACTGATAGGAAAGGATGACAAAAACAACTTCATTGAAGTTACAGCCTGTTGGGGTAAACTAAAAAAAAAAATTAGTAGGAGGGTTCAAGCTTTGTTTTATTTTTTATCTAGAAATTTCCAATGTTTTATTTATATTTTTGGCCTGTTTGAATTTTTTCTTTCTTTTTTATGCTAGTTGATAATTGATTCCCATTTTGTCTCATTCTGTTCTCTATTTTTATCTGCTTTGAGACACATCCCTTTATGGGCTCTCAATATGTTAGGCCACCTGCATCATTGATCATTGGTTTGCTGTCCTCAACTCTGAAATGGAGGAATTAAAATACCAAAACAGACTGCAATCATGAAGATAAGTGAGTCTCGACTCTGAATGGCAGCCGAGAAAACACCTAGATGCTTAAATTAGCTCTTCCAAAAAGTTCCAAGACTCTATCAGGGACGTATTTCTAATTATTTGGACTTGATACTCATGTGAAGTAATTGGAAGTGTGCCCTTTTCATCTGAAGTGATCCAACAACATAACCGTAATTATTGTACTTCCAATGTACTTATGGAGGAGAGGACTCTTATTAACTAGGTCTTTTCCTGCTTCTTTTGTTATCACACTCCCAAGTGTTTTTGTTTCACTTGACAGGAAGAAGTAGAGCATATTACTATGTTTTGCTAACATCAGGGAAAATCTATGGTAGATTTTCAAATCAGAAGAAATTGATGCAGATACTACTCTTATTGCCATTCTAGTTCACAAGGAATACTTTTCAGTTTATAAGAATAAAAGCTGGTAGGTAGTTCCAGTATTCTGTATAGTGAGTAACAAGCACAAAGAAGGTCCCCAAATATCAAGTGGGTGGATGGGGAAGTGGCTAAGTAGGTGACTGGATCAGAGGATGGATAAGTAGATGAATGGATAGATTGGGGTACGTGTTTGGAAGGACAGATAAAACAATGAATGGATGGAGCAGTGGATGGATGGGTAAGTAGATAGGTGGGTGGATAGATGGATGGATTAATGGATAGATCGATGGATGGATGGACAAATGGATGTACAGTTTGGAAGAGTAGATTGATAAAAAGTGGCATGAGAGAATTGTCTTGCCGAAAGAGGGAAAAGCAGTCCTTGTAAAAATATTGTCCCCCCCTGAGGAGGGTGCAGTGAAATGAGCTGAAGACAGAGGCATTATTGTTGCTGCTCTTTATTTCTAACATGATCTCATACAAACCCCCTAACACTGTTGAGTTCCTTGTGCAAAAGGATGGTATCAGCCACGCTACCTGCTGCCAGATTTGGGGTCAGGACCCCATGTAAAATGATCATGAATGTGTTGTTAAAATTGTAAAGTGCTATAGTAATGTAAATAATCCTTATTATATGTGGATAGATAATGGATTATAGTTTGAGGTTGCTTTCCAGTGTGCTAGGACTGTTCTTTTGCTCATCTTTGAGGAAATCCAAGTCATTCTTTGTGCCAACTCACACGAGATTTTGGCAGGCTCCATTTCCTCCTCCTGTCTGGATTAGGTGGTGCAATGATTTTTTTTTTTTTTTTTGCTTAATACAGTGTCTCCCCAAATATGGTATGCAGCACAGAAGCACGTGTCACCAGCATGTCAAAGCTGTGACTTATTGATTGAAACGAGATGAAAATAAATGTACAGCAATAAAGTTAACCTAAATTTGATGTGAAAAGACATATTAGGTAAATTATAACAGGCGAGATTCAGCTGTCTGTGGCAAAAAAAAAAAAAAAAAAATTGTGAAGGTGGCAGGCTCACAAATGACTAACTTTGGGGCAACTCCAGCTCAATATATCTGAGAGT
Organism: Canis aureus; assembly: GCF_053574225.1. Lineage (NCBI taxonomy): Eukaryota > Metazoa > Chordata > Mammalia > Carnivora > Canidae > Canis > Canis aureus. Next base: position 41,072,322 of record NC_135621.1, on the reverse strand, counting down.
GGGGTGCATAAAAGCAATCTGAAGTTACTAGCTATTGAGAACATATCATGAGCTATTCTTCTTTCCAAGCCAAGGGCCATCCAGTTGCACACAATGAGCTTTCTTCTGCCCCTCTGTTGGTGATAATGGTCTTCGGAGATAGGCTAGCTTATCTCTTAGTTGTTTACGAAGTGCTTTCACAAAGTTTTTTGGGCACCAGGTTCCACTTAAGTGGCATCACCATTGCCACGTTTACAGATAAGGAGGGAGGACAAGTGTTCTCTGTTGAGACCCCAGAGCCAAGACTCTGACTCAGGTGTTCCCACAAGAGCAGTTCTTTTCTCTTGAGAACTTCTCAGTAATGGAGCTCCTGGCAAAGCGTGTGTCAGGTCGCAGAGGTGCCAGCCTTTGATCTTGTTAACATGTTGATTCTTTTGAAGAATCATCAGGTGGGTGGGAATGGTTTCAGAACTGGCCAGTCCCAGCAAATGGCATCTGATGGATATAACATCAAAGGAAGGTATGTTCCCTGCCTCTGGTGTGGGTCCCAGATGAGTGTGGGCTCCTCCTACTCAAGCTCAGGTTGAATGCTTACAAAGTAGGTGTAAATGCTAGCTGCTCCAGCACAGCCACGTGTCTCCGGCCACATTTGTGGGGAACGTCCTTGAGTCAGAGGCATCTAAAAGGTAGACAGTGGGCTTTTTGGCAAAGCATTACTGGGTACTTGTGGCCTCTCAGGAATATACTTTTTGGTCAACCCCTATCGAACTGGCTCTTTGAGCCAATTCACAAAAAGAAAATAAATGCATTCATTCATAATCAGCTTATTCATACATTGTACAAGTGTTTGTGGAATGCCTATTGCATGCGGGAAGCCATAGCTATAAGAAGGGGTTTTTTTTTTCTATTTTTTTTTTTTTTGTTGTATCTACTTGACATTTTATAAAAAAAAAAAATAGGAACTGAGTTGAAATTATGTAATAAAGACAAAGAATTTTTGAAATCATAGGAATACTAATGAGAATAGTCTTGTGACTTGCATGTTAATTATTGGCCTCAGACACTCTACTTCAGAAGTGCTGAGCCCCTCTGGGGACTCTGGTGAGGGCCTCTTTGTGGATGCCATCAAAGTCTTCATGGAACATGATGCTCAGATGTCTGTGTGAATGATGACAAATTGTTATGTATTTTCTGAGACAGAAGGCTTTCTGTTTGCTTGTCAAACCAGGTCACAGCACTTTCTGTATGAGACTGTCTCAGATCTGGATGAACAGGTCTGCGAAAGTGCATAGAACTTGGCAAGAGGCAACCCAAGCTCTGGAGTAATTGTGTTCTTTGAGTGGGAAGGTTTTGGGGTCATACAAATCTGCATTTGAGGCCTCACCAGGCCACCTAACATGCTGGTTAACTGAGTGAGTCATTTTCCTTACTGTGACTCGCAAAGTGGAGATTATAACAGACACCCTTAAGGATATTGTAGGGACCTGCCAACACCTAATTCAAAGACATCCTGTGCATCAGGCATCATGCTAAACATTTCTGTGACATTATTTCATTTAATCCTTAAGACATCATATGAGGGAGATGCCATTCTTAGATTCATTTTACAGATAAGAAAACCATTTAGGTAAGGTACTGTCAAGTGTCTGGAACAGAACAGCCTTCAGAAATTTAGCACACATTAGAATTGTCTTTTCTATGCCCTCCCTGATGTGTGCTAGCCTCCCTGGGCTTCAGTTTCCTCACAAGTGAGTGAAGACATGGCACCTTGCCTTATCACTGGACAGTTGACAAAATTTTGGCTGACAAAACACTTTGTGTTGGGAAAGTACTGTGGAAACACAGATGGACATTGTATGTCACCTGGGTTCACCTACCTCCCATATGAGCCACATGCTGGTGACACCAACTGATGGCCCTAAGGAGAAGGCAGAGGTGCCCCCAAAGAGGAGCCTTCCCATGCTTATGTCCTTGGTCTCAGCAGCCATCTTGACATCTTCCTAATCTCACCTTGACATCCGAATGACTCTGTTAATCAAGATATATGAGCCCTAGCTACATTTCAGAGTTCAGGGAGGGTTGGAATTGGAGCAAGAAAGAACATAGAGAACGTTATCTTTGATGAGAAATTTGCTTCTTTTTTTTTTTAAGATTTTTATTTATTTATTCATGAGAGACACAGAGAGAGAGAGAGAAAAAGAGAGAGAGAGGGGCAGAGACACAGGGAGAGGGAAAGCAGGCTCCATGCAGGGAGCATGACGTGGGACAGGATCCCAGGTCTCCAGAATCACACCCTGGGCTGAAGGCAGGCGCTAAACCACCGAGCCACCCGGGCTGCCTGAGAAATTTGCTTCTTAGTGGCATCTGTATCTCTCTGTAGATGTAGTGGCATGAATCTTAATTCTGTAGAGAATGTTTCCCAACTGCATTGCTGCTTCCTGCCCAGTGACCACCAGTGACCTGCATTGCTCTTTCTGGGGTGGTGTGTGTTCCCATCATAGGCAGAGTAGGAGTTTCTATGTCCACCTCAGCCAGGGTGGGCTTAGCTTCTAGCAGTGGTGGGGCATGCGTGTCACCAGGACGGTTACTGGACAGGGTAGGAAGGAGGAAGACACCTTACCCCAGGCCCTAGGTGTGGCTTTTCTGGGGTTGAGTAGCAAATGACAGAGCCAGTGGCAATTTATGGCAGGGATGAGCTCATGCCCTTCCCTCTGGCTACATCAGTCTCTCATTTTGTACAGGACGGAGGAGAAGAGGAGAGGGAGGGTCATATGAGTGACATGACTGAACATAAGTTCAACACATCAGGGATAGAAACAGTGCACGTTTGTGCCATTCTAATCCTGTGTTACACATCTGCAGGCTGAAGTCCATTGCCTTTTTGTTCCATGAGGACCTTTAGCTTATTTTCTTTGGAAACCCCTGTGCCTTCATTACAAAAAGCACTGACTTTTCCTGAATTTCTTACATGTAGAGCAGGACTAAGAAATGTAAACATTTTTTATGGGAAAGTTTACCATTTACCTGATGTTCCCAATGTAATAACAGAAATAAAATCTAACTGAAAATAAACAATTAGCCTCATCAAGAGTAAGTTAAACAAAATCTCAATTTGTGCACTCGCTAATTTTTTCTCTCTGCTATGTCAAAGGAACAAAATGGATAAAACAAAAAAAAAAATGTCTCAAACATTCAGGGCAGGTTGCTGGTGACATTCAGTGGCCATGACTTTTCAGAGTCCGCAGACAATGAAGGGACAGACAACAGCTTATGTCACAGAAATGTTGTCCTCTCCCTCAGCAGATGTGGGGGGCAAAGTCTACTTGCCATGTGGAAAGCTTTCTAGAATATTCTGTCTTAGGAGGTTTCCCAGAAACAACACATGGGTTGAAAAGAATATCAAATAAAAGAGAGGAGCCTGGGTTTTAGGTCTGATTCCACCCCTGCCTAAGCTTCTCACATTTGCAATCTCTCAGTCTCTTTCATTTCTTTTGTGAGTGGGGGTGCAAGGTACACAATTGCCAGTATGCCTGCCAGTTCCACAGTGCTACGATTCTATGGCTCTATCCTATGTGTGTTTTTCCCCCCAAATCTTTTTTCTTACATTCTGAACTCAACATCCACTAGCTATATGCTGTCACCATAATTACCCAATCACTGAACACCACATGATGGAGAATAAAGTCACCACTATTTATTTTAAATGGTTTCATTATTTTGGAGGGAGGGCGGGAGAGAGCTCTATGCATGAAGCTCTAATTACAGTAATATGGTGTATTAGATTATAGCTCTCTTCTGCCCTATTTTATTGATGATCATAGTCCAGGAAATACAAGCCAAGATTTTTATCTCTGTGCTCACATTTCACACATCCAACAAGGGGCCAGCTCTCTCAAATGAGGAAAGAAGGACTGAGGTGGTAAATCTCAGTGTAAGGAAGGGTCAATAAAGGAGGGTATGGAGGCTGCATTGGCCCCACACAGAACTCATCAGTGAGGAGCACTTTATGGTGCTGGTCTGGGCTTCAGTCTTCTGTGTCTGTGGCTCAAGCAAAGCCTGCTGGGACTGTGCACCTCAACCTTTAAGAGCATGCCACTGAGAGGCACCCCCCTGTGCCAAGGGAATAACATAGAATTATCTTTCTAGAGTATACCTTCTTAAATATTTTTGCAGAAGGAATATCCAGATTTTTTTTAAGATTTTATTTATTTATTCATGAGAGACACAGAGAGAGAGGCAGACACATAGGCAGAGGAAGAAGCAGGCTCCCTGTGAGCAGCCTGATTCAGGACTTAATCCCAGGACCCCAAGGATCACGACCTGAACCGAAGGCAGATGCTCAACCACTGAGCCACCCAGGTGCCCCAGAAATATTCAGTATTAAACTCAACAAAGAAGCTCTACTAATGGAGGAAAATGCACAACTTGGACAAAAATTTAACATGAAATAGAATGCCCCAAAATTTTTCAAGAAAATAGAGGCTACTTTGGGATACTATCCCAGGCCTTGCAAATATTCTACTCTTCGGGGTACTGGGGTGGAAAACATTGAAAATGGTCATTACTAATGTTTATGGAGTGCCAAACAGAGTTCTAAGCATTTTTATGTGATTCTCTGTATATTCTATAATTATCCCCATTTTGCAGATGAGGAATGTGAGGTACAAAAAAGTTAAATAGTATGTCCAGAGTTTACACAGCTAGTAAGGAGCGGAGCTAAGACTTAAGCAGCTCCTATTTTCACTTGCTCCTTTTGCTGCTACCACACTCTGAACAGAGAAAGCATCAGTACCCCATAGGGTGAACTGTCCATATTACAGGTAGAGGTAATGAAGGGCAAGGGAGCTTTGATCTAGAACATCTCCAAAACTGACTTCATGCCAAGCATGGTGGATAGATCTCTAAGGTTTCCTTCCCTGGACTTCCAGAGAATCCTGAGACAGAACAGAATTTCCTAAAATTGGCACATTTTCTAGAAGTAAGCAAATGTTTCACTGACTTACCTCCTGCCCCAGATGAAGCCAGCTCCAGTCTTGCCATCCAATGATGGGCTTGCTCTCCTCCTGGGACCACTAAGCCAAGAAGGCCTGGTTTTGTACAAAAGGAGAGAATCTGCAAAAACTATACATTATGTCTTGTAACTATGAAATGGATTGGAAATATGTTTAAAGAGAGATGTGAGCAAGAAGCTATGGTTGTTGATAGGGAAAAGTATCAATTCTGACTTGGGTGATCAAGAATGTTTTCCTTGAGGCAATGGGCCCTGACCTGAGTGGGTAAGGGGGTACATTCCAAGCAGAGGGCAAGTATGAGTGCAGGCCCTGGATCAAACTGCATAACATGTGTGTGGGATCTGGAAGTGATGCCCTTGCGTTGCAGCATCAAATTGCATGCAACAGCAGAGGATGATAAGGCTGTCAATAGGAAGATGAGCCATAACATTGATGACTTTGAACTCCAAGCTAAGGATTGAATTTTACTAAGTAGCCAGTGATGAGCTGTCTTAGGTCATGGAGGAAGAGAAAGGAAGCACAGTGATTTATGCCTAAGGAAATAGAACTGCCCACAATCTGTAGAACAGCAGACTGCAAGAAAGGGAGAGATTGTCAATTTAGGGACTAATTAGGAAGCCATTTAAATAATTCAAGCAAGAGATAATGAACAGTTTCTGATCAGGACAAAGGCAGGGAACATGGAAAAGACTATACTTTTAACTCAAGGAGTTTTGAGGGATGTAATCCTCAAATATTCTTCCAGTATCAGAAATGGACTCCTAAAACAAGAAGACAGATGGCTTAGTTAAAAGAAAAATAAGTTTCAGCTTCTAGAAAGACAGTATAATTAACTATCCTTATCTTTTCTGCTAAGTAGAGCTAAAACTCACTGACATAATGTGTAAAACAAACATAAGAAGACTGAAAAGCAGAGAGAAGGAGGAAGATCCACTAGGGATCTTAGAGCTTGAGAATGGCATGGTGGTGAGTTCCCTGAATTTCTTCTTGCCTCTGGTATCCCAGAGTCTCATAACATCATACTCAAAATGTCTAGGCTTCAATCAAAAATCACTCATAATATAAAGAATAAAAAAAAATCTCAAGTTGAGTGAAAGAAATCAAGCAACAGATACTTACACTAAGATGATACATAGAATTACTGGACAAGGATTTTAAAACAGTCATCATAAAAATGGTCTGAGCAGTTGTGAATGCATTTGGCACAAATGAAAAAGAAGAAAGTCTCAATGATAAAATAGAAGTTATTAAATGAAAGGAAATTCTAGAACTAAAAAATATTAGAAATAAAAGACAAATGTCAGTGGACGCACTTAATAGCAAAATGGGGAAAAGGGAGGAGAGAATCTTGAACCTGAAGATAGGGAAATAGATATTCCCCAATCTGAATAATGGAGAAAATAGACTAAAGAAAGAGAGAAAGAGAGGATTAGGGGCCAATGTCTTCCAAAAAACAGAAGAGAACTGAAAATGTCCCAGTTCTTTTTATGAATTTATTATTACTCCAGTATCAAAATCAGAAAGCAGGGGCTCCTGGGTGGTTCAATGGATTAAGTGTCTGCCAACAGCTCAGGTCATGATCTCAGGGTCCTAGAATCAAGCCCTATATCTGGCTCCCTGCTTAGTGGGGAGCCTGCTTCTTCTCTCTCTGCCCCTCTCCCTGCTTCTGCTCTTTCTCTCTCTCTCTGAAGTAAAATCTTAAAAAAAAAAAAAAAAACCCAGAAAACAATAGTACAAAAAAGGAAAATGAAACACTATGAATACAGGATCAGAATTCCTTTATAGGGTATTAGCAAATAGAATTCAATTATACATAAAAAAGAATTATGTATCATGACTAAGTAGGATTTATTCCAGATATGCAAAGCTAGTTCAATTTATGAAAACCAATCAATGTAACCTGCCGTATTAACATAACAGGCTAAAGAAGAAACATCACAATAATGGTATCAATTAATGCAGAAAAGATGTTTGACAAAGTCTAATAACCATTCACAATGAAAACTCTGAGAAAACAAACAGTAGAAGGGAACATCCTCAACCTGACAATCTACAAAAACTCTATAGCTAACATCACACTTAATGGTAAAAGAATGAGTGCTTTTGCCCTAAGTTTGGGAACAAGGATGTCCCCCTATTCAACACAGTAGTGAGAGTTCTAGCCAATGCAATAAGGCAAGAAAAGGAATTGAAGTCATACAGATCATAAAGGAAGAAATAAAATTGCCTTAATTTATAGATGACATCATTTGCTGCATTAAAAAAAAAAATCCCAAAAAATTCTCCAAAAATTTTTCTGGAACTAATAAGTGACATCACAGGATATAAAATTAACAAACCAAAGTCAGTTATATTTCTATGCAGTAGCAAAGAAACTAAAATAAAAAATACAAGACTATTTATAGTCACTCAAAAAATAAAATACTTAGGTATCAATCCTAAATATATATATACCAGCCTTATATGCTGAAAACTGCAAAGCCATGAAAGCCATTTTTAAAAATCTAAATAAATGGAGAGGCATGCTGTGTTCATGTATTGGAAGATTCAACTTAGTAACAATGATTATATTTTCTAAATTGAGATGCATGTTGAATACAATTTCTGTCAAAATCCCAGAAAGATTTTCTGTGAATTTAGACAGAGTCATTCTAAAATTTATACAGAAAGGCTAAGAAACTATGATAACTAAAACAATTTTGAGGAAAAGAAACCACAATAAAATGGGTATAATTCATTTTCCCAATTTGAAGTCTAGTACGGATACAGATGTGACTATTTAAGCCTGTGTGATATTCACAGAGAGATGGACTCATAGATCAGTAGCATAGACTAGAAGACCCAGAAAAAGACCTACACAAGTACAGCACTGATTTTTTTTTAAAGTTTATCTTTGTTTATTGAGAGAGCAAGAGAGTGCACATGGCAGGTAGGGACAGAGGAAGGGAGAGAGACTGAAAATCTCAAGCAAACACCACACTGACTGTCGAGCCTGACATGGGACTCGATCTCAGGACCCTGAGATCATGACCTGAGCCAAAATCAAGTGTTAGACCTTAACCAACTGAGCCATCCAGACATCGCATACAGCACTGTTTTTTGACAGATTCAAAAACAATGCAATGAAGGATAGTCTTTTCAACAAATGGTGCTAGGACAATTGAATATTTTTTTAAAAGAATCTTGGCTTAAAACTCACACTTTGCACAAAATTTATCTCAATATAGATCACAGATTTCAATGTAAAACATCAAATTATGTAAAACCTTTAGAGGAAAACATAGGAGATCTCGGTGAAGCATTTTTAGCTATGACACCAAAAGCACAATGCATAAAACACAAAAATCAGGGCAGCCCCAGTGGCTCAGTGGTTTAGCATCGCCTTCAGCCCAGGGCGTGATCCTGGAGACCCGGGATTGAGTCCCATGTCGGGCTCCCTGCATGGAGCCTGTGTCTCTGCCTCTCTCTCTCCCTCTGTGTGTCTCTGATAAATAAATTTTTTTTTGAATCTAAAAAAAAAGACAAAAATCAATAACTTTTACTATGTCAAAATTTGAAATGTTTGCTTTGCAAAAGACCTTGTCAAACAGTTGAAAAGACAGGCTACAGATAGGAAAAATATATTTGCAACCATACGTTTGACAAAGGACTCTTATCTAGCATGTATAAAGATCTCTCAAAAGTCAACAGTATAAAAACAATCTTGCTAGGAAACAAGCTGCATGAAGAGACATTTCACTGAAGAGGCTATATTTATGGCACATAAGCGCATGAAAAAATATTCAGCATCACAAACCATCAGGGAAATGCAAATTAAGACCCTGATGAGATATCACCACACACTTATCAAAACAGATAAATAAAATATATTAACAGTATCAAATTCTGGCAAGAGGTGGAGAAAATGTATCTCATATATTGCTGATGGGAATGTGAAATGTTACAGCCACTCTGGAAAAGAGTTTTGTAGTCTCTTTAATTACTAAATGTAAGTGAAATAAGCCAGACAAAGAAAGACAAAAATTCTGTATGATACTCTATGATCTAACCTACATATGACACACACATATATATATATATAGTTTTTTTATGTGCTTATCTGCCATAAATATACTCTCTTCAGTGAATGTGTATTTATGTATTTACTCTCAGAAAGGAGATCAGGGGTCGCCTGGGTGGTACAGTCATTTGGGCATCCAACTCTTGGTTTCAGCTCAGGTCATGATCTCAGGGTCATGGTATCAAGCTCTGTACTCAGTGGAGGGTCTGCTTGAGATTCTATCTCCTTCTCCCTCTGCCCTTCCCACTGTGTACGTGTGCTTTCTCTCTCTCTCTCTAAAAATAAATACATCTTTAAAAGAAAAGAGATCAGATCTGTGATTATCAGAGGTGAGGATTTGAGGGGGAAGGAAATTGGATGAGGTAGTCAAAAAGTACAAATGTCCAGTTATAAGATGAATAACTATTAGGGATGTAATGTGCAAAATGATGACTATAGTCAACACTACTATGTGGTCTATTTGAAAGTTGTTAAGAGAATAAACCTTAAATGTTCTAATCACAAAGAAAAAACTATTTTTTGTATCTACATTAGATGAAGAATGTTAATGAAATTTATTGTGTGATCATCTTGCAATGTTTGTAAGTCATTATGCTGTACACCTTAAACTTATAGAGAGCTGTAGGACAACTATATCTCAATAAAACTGAAAGAAAAAATTTTAAAAAACAAAGAATTAAACATATGCTTAATCACATCCCTACAACCTCACTCCTGGACCTTTGTCTCAGAGTGATTAAAGCAAGTCCACACAACAACCTGTACACCACTGTTCATAGCATTGTCCTAGCGACTTGCATGCTGCAAACATAAAAAGCCAATCTCCATATATCATATACTATATGATGCCATTTGAATAATATTTTCAGCAAAGTACAGAAATGGGGAATAATTTTATGGTTGCTGGGATTAGGGATGGGGATGGAAGAAAGATGGGTGTGATTACAAAGGAGTAAGATCTTTGTGTCATTGGAACAGTTTTGTATCTTGATTCCAGTGATGGTTACAGGAATCTACACATGTGAGGAAATGACAGGGAACCACACACATCCACTGCTTCAATGTCAGTTTCCTGGTTTTGACAGGGTACTACAGCCACGTGAGATGTAACCACTAGGGGAGACTGGGTAAAAGTCACGAAGGACTTCTGTGTACTATCTTTGTAACTTCTTGTGAATCTACATGTAATTTTTCAAAAATAAAAAGTGAAGATATGTATATATATATAAGTGGAGATGGGGAGGGCAGAAGAAGATGGAGAGAGAGAATCCTAAGCAGACTCCACGCCCAGTATGGAGCCCATGCAAGGCTCCATCTCATGACCCTGAGATCATGACCTGAGCTGAAATCAAAGAGTTGGTGCTTAACCGACTAAGCCACCCAGGCATGCTGTGAAAAGATATTTTAAAGAAATATAAAAGTCTGGAGAAGAGCTGTTTGGAGAAGAAGACAGCACTTGATGGAGAGCACACTGACCTGGGGGAGTGGTGTGATCACCAGATGGAGAGGTCTCCACTGGTCTGAATGTTGAGAGCGTCTGAACCCAAGATGAGACTAAACTAAGCTGCAGGCCGTAGTGTGGTTGCTAAGGGAGAGAGGGGAAAGAAAAGAGAAAATAAGGATATTTATGAGGTAGGAAGAGGAGGAAGGTTGCTGGCAGGAAGAAGGTGGGCTCTGGGCTGTCAGTGGTGCAGAACTGATAGGCACACAGCTCCTGGAGCCTTTTATTCCACCAGCAAAAGCAAGCGTTTTCGAACTATTGGATTGCCCATTAAAACAACTGGATTCTAGAACCAGATCTGCCATCAATTAGATATGTTAGGTAAAGCTCTTCATTTCTGAGTCTCATTTCTTTAGCACAACGGCACACGTCAATGTTTGTAATCAGGTAGCTTGGGGTTTGGATCTGCCCCACCTGTGTTCATCTGGCGGCCAAGGTAGAGGGCCATAGCGACCCTGGACACATCTCCAGGCAGATTTCCAGAGCACATTTTTTGTTGTTGTTGTTTTTAAGTTTTATTTATTTATTTCAGAGTGGGGAGGAGAGGCCGGGGGGCAGGGGCGGTGGGGAAGGAGAGAAGCAGACTCCATGCTGAGTGGGGAACCCAATGCAGGGCTCAGTCTCAGGACCCTGAGATGATGACCTGAGCTGAAATCCAGAGTAGGACACTCAACCCACTGAGCCCCCCAGAACTCCTTCCCTTAAAGCAGGTTTTAAGCCTCTGCTTGCTCATGTCTGCTAAAATTCTCTTGCAAAACAAATGACAACACGTAGCGGGGGAAGAGTGCCCCACTCCTAGGGGATGGGGAGAGGAAGTGAGTATTTGCTGAGTAGTTCAACCTTGATGTGGTCTGAGCTTTGTGTTAGGTCAAACTTGGGTTCAGGATACTTAGAACAACCTAACCCGGCCTGCTCGGATTGATACTACAGTTGCGTCAGTCTCTTCATCAAACCTCAGCTGAGCCTGATTTTCTGGGATGGCTTCAAGCTGGGAAGAAAGATTCTCAGATTCCCCCTGGATGGGCATCACCTGCTTCCTAGGAGCTCACCTGGCCTCGAGTTAGCTTTCTGAAGAGGAGGCTCAGGATGGTCACCAACCTGATGTTTTCTTTACAGTATGGAACATATTTTTTGTCTTCCCCTCCAGATCCGCTTCCCCATCTTCCATCCTGCCGAATTTAGACCCTAGAGCAAGGGGCTCTTTTGCATTCTGCGTGTGCTGGGGTTTGCCCCCTAAGGAACTAGCAGGGGATCAGAGTGGGGAGGAGAATGAGGTTGAGTATTTACTCCTTGTGAGATAGCCCTGGGCCAACCATGGGGTAGCCTTGGGTAACTGTGGGATAGCACTGAGCTAACCATGGGGTAGCTCTGGACTGATGGTGGAGTAGCCTTGGGGCCCCACTAAATTCACTGCTGCTCTCATGACAGCTTTTTTTTTTTTTTTTTTTTTTTACCATTTCCTTCCTCTCTAGAGTTCCAGTATCTGCTTCCTCCCCTCTGCTATTCAGCCTGTAGGTGGTAGCAACTCTACTGTTTCTGGGTTTCTGAACTTGCCCCAAGTGGATTCCTTCTATCTGTTCATATCTTTGTCAAGCATCCCTTTATTCACCTCTCCCCAAATGACCCTAACTTGAGTCTGTCATGAACCTTTTGCTGGGACCCTAACTGATATAACCTTAGATTCCAGTCTGGTCCACGAGAGTGCAAGGATTTCTGCCAGCTTTTGCTCACCTCATTGCCATAACCCTAGTGCCTAGGAAAGCGCCTGGCACATAGAAGATGCTCAATAAATATCTCAATGATTCTTTTTTAAAGATTTTTTATATTTATTCATGAGAGACACAGAGGGAGAGACAGAGGCACATGCAGAGGGAGAAGCAGGCTCCCTGCGGGGAACCCGATGTGGGACTCCATCCCAGGACCCCGGGATCACAACCTGAGCAGGGGGGCAGATGTTCAACCACTGAGCCGCCCTGGTGCCCCAATATCTCAATGGTTCTTGAATAAATGAAGAAAAATGAGCACTACATCTCACACAGAATTCGTTTGCTTTTGTTTATCTGAATGAGAAAAGAGTGCTGTGCTCTTCAAGGTGGGAAAGGGTAAAATAACTGAGAGGAGCACTATTTTGGGGTTGGAGAGTCTTTTTTTTTCTTTTTTAAGTTGTGACAAAACAGGGGCACCTGGGTGGCTCAGTGGTTGAGCATCTGCCTTTGGCTCAGGTCGTGATCCTGGGGTCCTGGGATCAAGTCCCATATCGGGCTCCCCACAGGGAGCCTGCTTCTCCCTCTGCCTGTGTCTCTGCCTCTCTCTGGGTGGCTCATGAATAAATAAATTAAATATTTTAAAAAATTAAATTGCAGCAAAACCTACATAAGATCAAATTTAGCAGTCTATTTTCAGTGGCAGCAAGTACATTCAATCACTGTGCATCCATCACCACCATCCATCATGAGGACTTTTTTTATCTTCTCAGACTGAAACTCTGTGCCTATTAAACACTAATTCCCCCTGCCCCAGCTTTGGCAACCATCATTCTACTTTTTTGCCTCAATGAACTTGACAAATTCAGATATCTCATGTAAGTAAAATCAGACAATAATTTTTTCCTTTTGTCTGACTTATTTCACTGAGCAAATGCCCTCACGTTTCACCCACGTTGTAACCCGTGCTAGAATGTCCTTCCTTTGGAAGACCGAGTAATATTCCATTGTATGGATATGCCACGTTTATTCATTCATCCACCAACGGACACTGGGTTCTTCCATCTCTGAGCTATCGTGAATAAGGTTGCCATGAATGTGGGTATAAAAATATCTGCTTGAGTTTCTGCTCTCAAGTTTTGGGGATCTATACCTACAAGCGGGATTGCTGGAACTTATGATAATTCCATGTTTAACTTTTTGAGGAACCTCTGTACTGCTTTCTGTAGCAGCTGTACCATTTTATATCCCATGAGCAATGCACAAGGGTTTTCTCTTTTTCTTTCTTGGTAGTAGCCATCCTAATGGGTGTGAAGTGGCATCTCATTGTGGTTTTGATTTTTCATTTCGCTAATGATTAGTGATGTTGAGCACGTTTTCATATGCTTATTGCCCATCTGTGTATGTTCTCTAGAGAAATGTCTATTCAAGTCCATTGCCCATTTTTTAATCAGATTTTTTCTGTTGTTGACTTGTAGGAGTTCTTTACATATTCAGGATATTAATTCCTTGGTTGATATATGTTTTGCAAATGTTTTCCACTGGTGGCCTTTTCACTCTGTTGATAGTGTCCTTTGATGCAAAAAAGTTTTAAACTTCAGTGAAGTCCAGTCTGTTTTTTCTTTTGTTGTTTGTATCAAATCTGGAGATTTGGAGGAGCATCACTACTATGTAGAAATATGACATCTTTTCTCAGTGGGACCCACAGTTCTTTGTGACCCCCACACAGCACCCTTTACCACTGAGCAGAGCCTATGGGGGTACAGTGCTGTGTAAATTCTCTCTCCACTCTTGTATCCCACCAGACTACAAAACTCCTGATGGTAGGAAGTTTCTATTCATCCTGGGATCAAGTAAAGTACTACATGGCACCGTGAGGAGCTGAAAGAATGTTGGATCAGTAAATACCAGGGTAACTGAATAAATGGCTGTAGAAAGGAAGAAATTGGCTTCTCAGCAGGGCTACAGAGCCTCAGACCTGACTGTTTTCAAAAGTCTTTATTTCTTTCCTTTCTTATTGTCCTGGGAGGCTGCTTCTCAGTGGGACTTGACTTTTATATATGTGTTTGCAGCATAACAATACTGTTCTATAGCGCTAAGGCAGTGGCCTAATTTCCCCTTCTTCTTTAATGAAAGGGACATGTCTTCTGTGGGAAATCGGTGATTTATTGAGTGACCAAAGACTGTTTCTTTTCCTAATAAAAACCAGTGTAGATAAGCTACTTGCTGAAGGTGAGGAAGGAACATGACCAGCTATTTCTGAATAGGAAATTAATTTCATTGCCCCTGGTGTGTCCTTGCTAATTTGGAGCTGGGTTCATCCTGATGTTCTCCCTCAGATGGACAGCCCTCCTCAGGACATCCAATCCAAACACCTTTATAATGAACTTTGTGCACGTAACTCTCCTGTGAGCCCCCAAGGCTCTTGAACACAAATTCAATATAAAATCAAAATTGGGAGCATTCATTCCAAATTAAAAGAAAATCTACTGAATGAAGCATGAATAGTTGTTAATTATCCTTTTCTAATTTTTCATTCCTTTTAGGATTGCTGATGTTACTCTCCCATAAGGGGGTAGCAGGCACCAAAGCTTGGGAAATAATAGTAGGAGAAAAACATGAAATTAAGAAAATTCTCTCAATTGACTTTTTGTGCAAATTGGAAAAAGACTATCATTATAAATTATTATTTGATTTTAGCAGAGGAACATCCCAATCCAGCTTGTCTTTCTTGTCCTGCTGCAGCAAGTTTGAGAAGTCATGACATTCTAGAAAGAAGCAGGGTGTTGAACTAGACAAACCTGGATGTGAATCCTTGCCACCCTCCTCCTCTTGTCTCTGTGTGATTTGCCACCCTTCTCCTCTTGTCTCTGTGTGATTTGCACGAGTTATGTAGCCAGTTTTAGCCTCTATCTGCTCATCTGTAGAAGAGGGATAAAATGGGAGATGCTTTACAGAGCTGTTGTAAGGTTAAATGAAACAGCATGTGTAAGACATGTAGTGGATGCTCCATAAATCACCCCTTACATTCCCTCGTACTGTGTGTGACATTTGTTGTGGACATAGCAGTTTATGGGTGAAGTTACTTATTAGGGGATTACTAATTTAGAGAACAGACTAGTGGAACACCCCATGACCAAGGGCCTATGTACAGAAAAATCATTCTGATTTTTTGCAAGACATCATCTCCTTTATCCAAGTATTTCTTTACCAAACACTATGTGCACCTTGAAAACGGAGCTGGTGGCAGGGAAGGACTGAAGACCGGGCTTGTCCCTGGAAGCTTGGCTTGATTTGTCGTTTCCTTTTTCTGCCCTGACTAATTTCCAAATGTCACCAGACAAGGGTCTCTTTTTTGATGCACACTAAACCAAACACCAACAGCAGTTCTTGTGGCAGAGAGAAGGGGCCTTTTTGCAGGGCACCAAGCAAGGGGCAGGGAGGAAATTTCTAAAATTGGCCTCCTTGAGCATAAGGGGAACTGAGCATCTATGATAATTTACTAGGGGGTAGGCATCTGAAAGGTGGATGGAGGTGATTGGCTGTTGGGAAAGGTGAGGTAAGGGGAAAGACCTCACTGCTTCTGTGTAGGCACCACCCAGTGACATCCAGGCA